>NC_090271.1:226517545-226819878 GCF_040414725.1 Anabrus simplex | reverse complement strand
TGTGTTTATAATAAACCCCAGTTTCCTTGATCCATTCTTTTATTCATGGGGGTTAGGGGTTCATGCCTTTCTGTCCTTTCGCTTCCCTTTGTCTATGCATGGATCCAGCTCTGAGCTGTTTTAGCTCGTTCCAGTCCATCCACGGCAATTTACGAAGAGAGGTAAGCGAGGTAAGTATCTGCGCGTATATGTTGTGTACTGTGTTGATGTGTAATGGTAGCAGGGTATGGGGGTGGTGCAAATGGTAGGCAGAGCGCGGTTCGTGACTGGAAGGTTTCATCGAGAGGTTGAATTTCGGTGAAACAGAGCTGGATTCGTTTGTAACTCGACCTCTTTTCTGTATGTTTGAACGACACTACTGTGAATGGATCTTAAATTATGTTATTCTGTGACATACTTTCCCTTGCATATTGTGTAAAATTTCAGTTTTTAAGTTTACCATTGTTGTATATTATCCTCCCCATTATCTATTCTGTCTGACGATATGGAGAATATACAAGACCCTGTGTGTATAAACCCTACTTGTGTTGATCAACAAAACGTTTCGAGCGCATCAAACGATGGCTCATCCATTCATTCAAATAACGAGAACAATAATGCCAATGCTATGGTAAACAATCGATCTAGTGCATTTATCTCTGATACCAACAGTGAGCCTGTTTGTCGTACTTCACACCCGGTTGCTAACTGTACGCCCCTACCTAACATTGCTCTTGATATTATCCGGAAGTGGAATTTGAGGTTCTCCGGTGTGGAGAAAGGATTTTCAGTTATTGAATTTTTGGAGAGGAATAATATATAAGTAATAATAATAACAATGTAAACGTTTCCACCTTTTCAATACTAAAATATATTCACAAAATTATAAATTACACGGTACTAGTTTCGACCCATCTAGGGGTCATCATCAGCCGTATTGGAGCAAAGATCACTTTTGGTGAAATTCTAAGAAAATGTTATTTTAAAGAATAACAAGTGAATGTGGTAGATGAAATGAGATGTTATTATGGTAATAGTTAATAATACAAGGAATATACATACTAAGAGATTTTTAACAAAGAATAAAGTATAAATGGGGTGTTGGTAAAAATTATAATCATGGAAATCAGTAAGTTCTTGTATTGAAATGACATATATAAAATTATATATGGCTTAGGAAGAGGGCTTAAGGTGGGGCTGAAGGGTGCGGGAGAAAGTGTAATTGTCTTGGAAAAGTACCTTTGATTAAATTTAGGATTGAGTTTAGGTTGGCTGCATTATTGTTTCTGAGGAAAGTGATAAATAGATCGAAGAGTATGTTGGGTTTCTCTGAGATTTCATTGAGATTGTGACTGGCATTAAAGTATTGGTCTAGGTGTATGTAGTAATTTTCCATTATGTTGAGTAAAGGGCCCTTGTTTGCTAATACGAGGATGTCCACGTCTTGTTCAATATTGGTGAAATTATGGTTATAATCTTGCATGTGTTGGCCGATGGCTGAAAACCTGTTGTATTTTATTGCGTTAGTGTGCTCGTGGTATCTGATAATGAAGTTTCTCCTGGTTTGCCCGATGTAGGTTTTTTACAGGTGGTACATTTGATCCTATAAACTATATATGTCCTTTCAATACAAGAACTTACTGATTTCCATGATTATAATTTTTACAACACCCCATTTATACTTTATTCTATGTTAAAAACCTCTTAGTATGTATATTCCTTGTATTATTAACTATTACCATAATAACATCTCATTTCATCTACCACATTCACTTGTTATTCTTTAAAATAACATTTTCTTAGGAGTTCGTCAAAAGAGATCTTTGCTCCAATATGGCTGATGATGACCCCTAGATGGGTCGAAACTAGTACCGTGTAATTTATAATTTTGTGAATATATTTTAGTATTGAAAAGGTGGAAACGTTTACGTTGTTATTATTATTACTTATATATTATTCTCAGTTCAATACGGACCAAAAACATGAAATTCATAACCATTAATTTTTGGAGAGGGTCGAAGATGTTGCTGCATGTGCTTCGATGCCCCTAGATTCCTTTATCCCTGTTATTCCGGTATGTTAGAGGGATGTGCGAGCAAATGGTTCCGTCTGGTGAAATATAAAATTCATAGTTGGTCCGACTTTACTAAGGAGATTAAAACTAGGTTTGGTTTGTCAGACATGAATTTCATTTTAAAACAGGAGATTCTTCGTAGGACACAAGGTCCTGAGGAACTTATTGATGAGTATGCGACCGGCATCCTCACTTTGTTTAATCGCTTGGATACCGAAGTTCATGAGACAGAAATTTTTTATACATTCTATCGAAATCTTGCCCCAAATTACAAATTGTTTATCAAAAGGTCGGAAGTAAACTGCGTCGATGACATTGTGAATCTAGGCCATGAATACGAGTCTACTCTTCAGTCGAATCACCTGTACCAACCACCGCCCCCGCCCTCCAGTTGCTCTTTTCCTGACGTCGCCTGTCGTTCTGCATCAAAATCTGTTTCCTTTGCCAAGTCACCTGCCCGTGCATCATCTACTGAACGCCCTAGCGACCGTTTCAAGTCCCTTCGCTCACCCGGCCGCGTAGCCAGCGCGCTCCCTGATCAGAATATTCCCCGTTGTAACACGGCAACTTCTATCAGATGTTGGAATTGTGGAAAAGGTGGGCACGTCTTCAAACAATGTAATTCAAAACCTTCTGTGAAGTGCTATCAATGTGGTCTAGCCGACGTATTCCGCAACATTTGCCCCCGATGTAATGGAAACCAGGGAAACTAAACCTGCACCAACGTCCAAATTTGTGGACTCCCCTTTTCGTCACCCTCGGCCAAAATTCATTCTGGTTCGCGCACTCTATACGCTTTGCTTGATACTGGATCTTCTAGTTCATTCATAAATCAATCTGTGTTGGAGGGAATGAATATAAAATATCTTCGAGATCGCGAATTTTCTATAACCTACATGTCAGCCGACGGTCGTCGCATGTGTCCTAAAGAACGTACCAAAATCCATTTCAAAATTCATAACTTTTCTTGGGATTGGAATTTCAACATTGTCCCCGAACTGTATGTTCCCCTGATCCTTGGTGCTGATTTTATGTTAGCCACTGGATTGTCCATTGACTTTATCAGCCGCTCATTCGCTTTTCATTTCCGATCTAATGAGAACTTTCCATTTCAGTACCCTAACAATAATATACCGTTGTGTTTTGTGTCGAACCACAGTCCTCTAATTGATTCATCTGACCTGACCAACGATCAAGCCTCCGTGCTTAACGATCTCCTAAATGATTTCCCCGATGTGCTTACTGCAAAATTAGGTTGTGCTAAAGAATTTTCGTACTGTATTAGACTGAAAGACCCTACTCCCGTTAGGCACTCCCCTTTTAGTTGCTTTCCTCCCAAGCTTGCTGCCATGAGGAAATGCATTAATGAATTGTTGGAGAAAGGTGTCAACAGCCCCTCTAAGTCCTCTTTCAGTAGCCCCGCTTTTCTAATTCCCAAAAAAGACGGCCAGCCTCGACTCGTGATCGACTATCGATCCCTGAACCGGAATGTGGTATTCGACAGCTTCCCTCTTCCGACCATCGAATCTGCCCTTCAATCTTTTGGAAAAGCCCAATATTATTCTGTTTTTGATTTTAATTCCGCCTATTTTCAAATTCCTCTCGAACCCTCTTGCCGAGAAGTTACAGCTTTTGCCACGCCCTTTGGCTTGTACCAGTTCAATAAGGTACCGATGGGCATTTCGGTAGGTGGACAAGCGCTGAGCCGAATTCTTGATTCTGTCTTCGGTGATTTGAAATTTTCCTGCCTGTTTTCATATTTAGATGACGTCGTTATTTATTCTAACACCTTTGAAGAGCATATTAGTCATCTTCGGGAATTCTTCAACAGATTGAAAAGACACGGATTCACCATCAATCCTGAGAAGGTATCTTTATGTTCGAGAATAATTAAATTTTTGGGTCATGTTGTCTCCGGGTCCGGCATTTCTGTTAATCCCGACAGATTTCTCGGCATGATTGGATTTTATAGTAGGTTCATCCCTAACATCTCTGAAATTTCAGCCCCTTTAAATTCTCTAAAAAGAAAAAATGTTAGATTCTTCTGGAGCGATGCTCAGGAACTAGCTTTTTGTCAACTTAAAGATGCCCTCTGTCGAGCCCCGGTGTTGCACAGTGACATAACCGTCTCGGCTGTTCTGAATCAAAAGCTTGACGATGGTAGCCTAGCTCCTATTGCCTATTTTAGCAAGAGATTACTCGACTCTGAAACTAGATATTCCATATACGAGAAGGAATGTTTAGCCGTAGTCCTTGGCGTCGAAAAATTCCATTCCTACCTCGAGCATTGGCATTTTTGGGTCCATACTGACAATCAGGCGTTGTCTTGGATGAGTGCAAATGTCAAAAGGTTAGGAAGAACTGCTCGCTGGATTCTCAGATTATCTTCATATAATTTCACTGTTGTACACGTCAGGGGAAAGGACAACATTGTTGCCGATTGTCTGTCGCGGATGTTTGATGGTGTTGAAACAGCTGATTGCGAGATTGGGTGTAGTCCCGATAATTATCTTCCTGCCTGTGTACTTCAGAATTACCCTCTCAGTTTCACTGATCTGTCCGAGTTTCAAAAGAAAGATGATGAATGCGTTCGTCTGATTGACAAGCTTTCTAGGAAGGAACCGGGTTGTGAGTCCTTTGATTTGAAACAGGGACTTCTGTACCACAATAATCCTCGCGGTCACTCCTCTAAAATTTTCGTCCCTCTGAATTTAAGGCCCATGATTTTAAATTACTACCATGATTCCTATTTAGGCGCTCATGTTGGCCAATTAAAGACATTTCACAAAATTGCCCGTATCTACTACTGGACAAACTTGAAAAAAGATGTTTTCGAATACGTCAGATCATGTGACGTCTGTCAAAAATGCAAACCATCCCAGAATAGTCAGGTCGGTCTGCACTCTGCTGACGTTGCCAATTTTCCAGGCGAGAAATTATTCATTGATTTCTTTGGACCCTTAACGAAATCTCGAAATGGCAACGTTGGGATTCTATCTGTTATTGATGCTTTCTCTAAATTCATCTGGCTGTTCCCAGTTCGCAAGATCAATTCCAACGTTACTGTAAACTTGCTGTCTAAACATATTTTCGGAATTTTTGGCCCACCTAGAGTACTGGTTTCTGACAACTCCCCAGTTTTCACCAGCGCGAATTTTCGCAATCTTTGCTTTTCATGGGGGATCCGCCATGTTCGCCTCAGTCCCCATCACCCTCAGCCGAACCTTGTTGAGAGGTTCCATCGTAACTTAAAAATATGCTTGTCTGCTTTTCACTATAACACACAATCCCTCTGGGATTGTTACCTATCTTTTTTCAGCCTGGGATTCAACACTGCAGTCCACGAATCCAGCCGGTTCACTCCTGCTGAGCTATTCCTAGGTAGAGTACTCAACGATCCGCTCTCCTTGAGGTGGAACATCAGGTATCTTTCAGAGCCCTCCCGCCACCAGAGCGTACTGGAAAAATGGAAGATGCCTCCGAGCACCTTGTCAAAGCCAGAGATAGGGTGGCTAAAAGGTACAATAAGGGGAGGATATCTGTACCTTTCCATGTTGGAGACTTGGTGTTAGTAAAAAGATTTCCCGTCAGTTCAGCCGTGGATCACATTACTGGGAAACTGTGTCAGAAATGGTCCGAACCCAGGAGAATCATTGAATTTTTGGGACCTGTCACAGTCAAACTTGACGATCTTTCCAGTCGTGTGTAGTCCAAAGCACACGTCACCATGCTGAAACAATTTTACGCCAGGAATTCGTAATCCTTTCTATTTAACTTATTTGATAATTGCATGGTACTTGATTTGAGTAAAATACCTACCCAGTTTTGAAGGGCGTGTACTTAAACTTTTGTTTTTGTTCCAGGAAACAATGACCTGTCGTAAGAAATGATGTACGAATGTGCAATTTATTATGATTTCTATGTTTACGAGTCTGTATGGGGCTCGCATAAAATGGGCTGACTCAAACTCAATTTCATAAAACGCAAACATGGAAATGAAGATCATAACCTACGATACAAGAACTATATATATATATATGAACTATATATGTTTACTTAACGTCTGCTGTTCTCCGCGAGTCTGTGTTGGTGTGTGATAGGACTCATAGAGCCACATCTCTCTCTGCGAGTTCTTAATAACTAATGACAGAAGGAAAGAAAGGAAAAAACATTTATGTCTGCATACATTTTCATCCTTGTACATAATGTTTTGTTATTTTAAATTGTTTATATCATTGCACCTAGATTAAGTTTAGTTATAAGTTTTTGGGGGAATAAGTGCGCGCACTTAAATTTAGGTAGCATCCATTGGTAAAATGAGCCCTCCTGGCTGATCACCAGGAAAGGTCTCATTTTCCGGGGTGTGCAGGGAAGGTGTGCCGAACCAAGCCTGCCTTGGTGATGCACTTCCTTTATTCCTACTTCTCCTTAACTGTGTTGTCGCCATTAGCGATAACATTACCCGAATGTGACGTGAAACTTATAGTTTCTCACTGAAGATGGCGCTCTAGCCATCTGTGTTTATACACAGTCTCTTTGACACAGTCTGTCTCTCGCTCTCCGAGTGTTAAGTTGGTCTGCTCGCGATGTCAACAATGGTCGGATCAAACGTATAAGCAGACTGGAACTTAATATGTGCTTCTTGATCTGCGAATTGTTATCATCGTGGATTTACTTATTTCAAGGCTCGGTTCTCTGCTTGAAGTTATTATTTTGATTGAGGTATATATTTCGAGACTCCTGATTGCTGTTCCCAGGTATTCATTCATTTTATTTCATTTTCATGCCAGTTACAAAAACTGTTCTGTGTGATTGTATTTCAGTAGTCTTTTATCACCTGTCTTTGCAGGCTCTTAATTACTTCATTTTATGTGTGTGTTTTAATTTTTTCTTTCTTTGTGTGCACACGCGTGGGAACGGAGAGTGGTATTTACCCATCTGTTTGTTTGGGCCTGTGTGTGTTTGTGGGTTTTGAGACCATGCATTTTTGTTTACTCATCATTTGAAGTCATGGCTGAGCATTGGTGTATTGTGCGATTTGAAGCTATGGTGTTTAATGCATGTTTGTCCACGTGAGGCAATTTGGATGTCCCGTGTAGCGGGTCGACGAGTGTTGTGATTGCTACGATTATATTTGGATCAGCCTTGCCTATATTTTGCGGCGGTCCAGCATTGTATCTGCGGTGTTCGAACCATGCTCGTGAGCCCATGATATCCTTCGCTATCCTGTGCGATAGTATACGTCGCGTGCCTTACACTCCGGCCTGATCTGGGTCGATTTTATATTGGCTCTCTCTTCTTGTTCATACGTGCGTGCGTGTGCGCGTGTGTGTGTGTGTGTGTGTGCGCGAGCCTGTGCTGTCTGCTTGTGTACGGTCTATAGTACTCTCCGTATCTCGTAATTTCAATTTTAATTTTTCTTTATTGTATTTTACTTTTCGTTTTAGTTGGCCGATTTGGGCCATGTGTAGTGTGCTATTTTATATTTCTAGGCCGTTATTTGGTCCATTGTCGGCGATTAGTTTTTGTTTTTGTAACTGTAGCAACATCATCATCTCCTTTGCTTCTGCTCCTTTTGGGAGGCTGTGCTTTGCTTTTGTTGGGACGCGCTGGCATCGAATGGACGCTCGCTTGGAGCGCGGATGCAAACTGTTGATATGTGCGCGGCCCGTATTACCGCGACTGTATTATTCCTTTAGTGGTTCCATTTTCTGATTCCTTCGATGATGTGTTTCACGTCACATTATTTTTCTCAAACGAATTTGTAAATTCTATGTAGTCATACGTAGGTGTGTAGTGCGATCGTGTGTACTGTCGGCGTGTTACTTACTATGTCATTGAACGGGATACTACTTGATGTTTCAATTTTCTACAGTTATGTAAGTAACTTTTAATGCAGCCTCACTTTTCTGTTTTCATTCTAATATTATGTGTGTTTATAATAAACCCCAGTTTCCTTGATCCATTCTTTTATTCATGGGGGTTAGGGGTTCATGCCTTTCTGTCCTTTCGCTTCCCTTTGTCTATGCATGGATCCAGCTCTGAGCTGTTTTAGCTCGTTCCAGTCCATCCACGGCAATTTACGAAGAGAGGTAAGCGAGGTAAGTATCTGCGCGTATATGTTGTGTACTGTGTTGATGTGTAATGGTAGCAGGGTATGGGGGTGGTGCAAGGGTGACAAACATAAAGCAGATAATTACAGGCCAGTTAGCTTGACGTGTGTAGTTTGCAAGCTCTGGAAAGCATTCTTTCTGATTATATTAGACATATTTGCAAAATTACTAACTGGTTTGATAGAAGACAGTTCAGGTTTAGGAAAGGTTATTCCACTGAAGCTCAACTGGACTGTATCACTATTGACCAATCCAAGGCTTTTGATAGGGTAGATCACGAGATATTACTGATGAAAATGACAGCTATTGGACTAGACAAAAGAGTGGTTGAATGAGTGGCTAAATTTAATAATAATAATAATAATAATAATAATAATAATAATAATAATAATAATAATAATAATAATAATAATAATAATAATAATAATAATAATAATAATGTTATTTGCTTTATGTCCCACTAACTACAGTACTTTTACGGTTTTCGGAGAAGCCAAGGTGCCGAAATTTAGTCCCGCAGGAGTTCTTTAATTTATATAAATAAAGTTGTAGGGGGTCCGCTGTCTGTAATTTCTTTTGTTTTGCCAATTTTTCAGATATTTATCCGTTTTAGGTCAACTCAAGACCGAATCGGTGTTTTACTTTTCGTGTCTGTTTGTCTGTTCCACCATCACGTCGAAACAGCTAGATAGATCTCAACCAAACTTCATATTTAGAGTATACTCATCCCGAGGAAGGTTTCGATATGCATATCATTTTAAAATCTTTGAATAGACGGGGGTTTATAGGCAAACCAGAACGGTTTCCTCCATTTTCTCTTATACTATTGATTTTCTGGAAACTCCGTGGACCGTACGTGAAATGTCTCTTCATTATAAACAACTTTCATTATGTTCATAATTCACCTTACTCTTCACATGACGGAGAAATTTATTATTTTCTGCATCAAGTAACCGACAGACTGACAACGAACCTACAGGTTACCATGGCAACGTCTCTGACTGCTTGCCAGCAGGGAAGTAACCTATTGCCATTTTCCACATCATGCTTTTAAATTTGTGGTTGTTCCTTGGATAGAAGGCAAGAGAGGTGTCAATCGGCCTATCTGCGGGATATTGGCGGAATATCGTTGGAAATTATAACCGCCCTCGAATAGATTAAGTAATAACACCATTAGTCATCTTCTTATCTGTGTACCTAAGAATCACCGCGCCTAAATTTCTCCTCTGTTACCGCTTTATTACATCCATAACTCACACCATCATAATTTATTGAGGGGCATTTGATTTTCCAATACTTGGCATTTACATATTTGTCGTTATCCGGCTGTCCTCAGTTATAATCCATTTTCTATTAATTTCAACTTTCTTAACTGTATTATTTTCTTCCTTAATTACGCCGTATGTACGCGAGTGCTAGAATCTACTGGATATATTTCCACCAAACTTCATATTTAGAATCCACCTGTCCTTGGGTAGGTTTTAGGGCAAATATTGTTTCTAAATCCCTGAACTCACTGAGGGTTTATACGAAACCGAAACCGTGATTTTGCACTCCCACAAAATATAAACAACCAAACTTAATAGAAATCTACCTGCCTTAATGGAAATTAATTTCTAAACCTTTTTTCTCACGTGCATCATTTCGATAGGAGGATTAATAAGGGAGATATCATTAACGGACCGTTTTTCAGTACAAGTCCCATCGGACTTAACTCAAGAGCGGGTGCGTGTAAAGCGTATTTCTTACAAGTTGAAAACTACTGAAGATATTCGAACCAAACTTTATATTTAGCATCCACCTGTTCAAAGGTAGGTTTTAAAAGTCAACAACATTTCATATTCCCGGAATGGACTGGTGGTTTATAGGGAACCGAAATGGTGATTTTACTCTTCCACAAGACCAACCTGACTGGAAATCGACCAAACGTGATGGAATTCAATCTCTAAAACGTTTTTTTTTCATGTACATTTTTTCGTCAGGAGGATTAATAAGGGAGATGATATGAATGGTCAGTTTTGCAGGTTAAGTCCAGCGGACATAGCCCAAAAGGTGTTGTACGTGGAGCAGATTCCTTATCTATATATATAAATAAAATGGTAACGACTGTGTGCCTCTACATTGACTATTTTGGCGAAATTTTCGCACAGCTACCCGTTTAAGGGGTAATAATGACCATCCGCATATTTTTTTGGTTTAGTTTCCTGAAAGTCCTAATTTTTACCCTCCTCACCCAAAATCCAGATTGCGGCATAATCTGCCAGACGAAAAAGAAAATTGAAATTAGACAAAATTGTATGTTTTAGACTGTAACGGACGGAAAACTTCCAAGATCTTCAAATTTTTCACTTTTTATCCCCCCCAAAAATATCGAAATTTGGAGGCAATTTTAATGATGGTGCAGACCTTCGGAAAGTTCTATCACATAACGGATTGCACAATCTCCGTTCAATTTGGAATGATCTACAACCTTGGTCTTATGACTTTCTGTCGTATCTGTATTTCTTTTACGTTTGATTTTTCTCTATTAATCGATGTTAAGTAAATTTGGACTTTTCACATGCATAATTCATACTTTCAATCACTTATAGGAAATATAGAATCATCGAACTCTTCACGAAAATTGGCCCACCCAGTAGGCATATGTAAGCCAAATGCTATGCAGCTGTCACATAATTATCAGAAAAGTAATGCAATGTGAGATAATCTTACAAAAACCTTACCCTGTTCAACGTTTCTAACTCAATATTACCCAAGAATAGATGAGATAGCACAGGACCAGCCATTAGGCCACTAAATCCGGCGTTTTATGGTACAATCCTATGTTGATATGACGTACGTTTAGCAGCAGTTAATCTATAAATGAAGGTCTGCAATATTGTAAACACGCATATACTTTCGTATGTCGATCACTGATGTCGATTTGTAGCGATCGAGAAAGGGTGTGTCTGCTATTGTAATCAGTACTCCCCACATCGACTTTGACTGGCAGTAGGAATGGGGTCCTTCTCCAACTCCTGTGTAACCGGCATTAGTAAGGAAGGCCTACCATTGTAATGAATAGTTCACTTCTCGATTTGACTTGCAGAAGGCAAGGGAGAATGCAGTTTTGTTTAAAACTCCCCTACCCAATTGTGTTTGGCAGTAGGCAAGGGTGCCCACCATTATAAACAAAATGTCCTTATCTAAAATGTGACTGGCATTAGGCATAGTGGCCTACTATTTTGATGGAAACTCACCAACTTGGTGTGACTGGCAGTAAGCTGGCTGGCAGTAGGAAAAGGGGCCTGACATTATAATGATAACTACACAACTCAATTTCGACTGATAGTAGGGTAGTTGCCTGCCATTATAATAGAAACTCCTCAACTGTTATCCGTCTGGTAGTAGGAAAGGGGGCTGCCATTGTAACGAAAACTCCCCGAATCGATTGTGACCGTGCAGTAGGCAAGTGAGCCTGCCGTTATATCACAAATCCGTAACAAACACTTTACATTGGAAAGAGTGTATGGGGACTTCTCCATGCTGTTTCTCGGATAACGCTAAGAGACATGCAATTTTAAAACAATCTTATTTACTACATGTACAGTATTTACTTCGATATTCAAATACAATGTAGAATACCGTAGCGAAGCATGGGTACATTTGCTAGTGTGCCAATAAATCTACCGACACGAGGTTGATGTATCTGACCACCTTCAAATACCACTGAACCCCACCGACCTGGGCCCAATGTTTGGGAAGCCAGGCTCTGCCTGTCACAAATCAGAACAAAGGGTGAGTGATAGAGGAGTAACACCCCTTTAAAAAACTTTGGTCCAGCTGTTCCAGCTGGTAGCCCCATATAAGGGTCTCTTGCCAGGATTACGCTGAAGACCTCAACAGCAGTGAAGGCAGAGAGGAGGGACTTCGGAACGGTGGAACTGACTGAATAGACCACCCTCCTATTCAGGGAAAATAGAACAGGAACTGCTGCCTTGTAGTTAGAAGTGAGAACTTCAAAGGCTAAGGGAAGAAACCTCGACAGAAAATCAGTAGGCCTGGCTACTTAGAAGGCAGGCACTGCACCATGCTTTGGGTGCTGAATGCCAATAATCTAGATGCCCAAGATTAACTCATTACAGAAACCTCAATGAACAGAAGCCAGGTGGATAAAATGGATTTGACCTCTAGCAAGAGATGGGACTAGAGAATTGTAATGAAGAATGTACAGACAATGTGGCAGGCAGGTCGATTGGCTGAAGTATCTAGGGAGATGAAGCAATACAGGTTGGACATACTAGGCCTGAGTGAGACGAGATGGAATGGGTTCGGTGAATTAAGGACTTGGGAAGGGGACACACTGCTGTACTCACGAAGAGAAGAAAAACATAGAGGAGATGTTGGATTACTGGTCACCCAAAAGACAAGGAAGAGTTTGATAGATTGGTACCCAGTCTCAGAAAGGACTGTAGTAGCTCAATTTGTATCAAGAGTTAGACCCACAGTGGTACAGTGTTATGCACTGACAGAATAAGAAGAAGAAGAAGAAGAAGAAGAAGAAGAAGAAGAAGAAGAAGAAGAAGAAGAAGAAGAAGAAGAAGAAGAAGAGGAGGTAATTTTATGGCCAGCTACAATGAATCCTGTCAAAAGCAAAGAAAGGGGATATTCTGGTCATGATGGGAGACCTGAATGTGAAAGTTGGCAATATAGGAAATATAATGAGAAGACATGGTATAGGTAATAGAAATGAGAATGGTGAAAGACTTCTTGAACTTTGTAGTAATCACAGACTGATGGTAGGAGGCACTATCTTCCCTCATAAGAACGGCCATAAAGTGACATGGGTTTTCCCTGACCATACAACGGAGAATCAGATTGACCATTTCACTATTAGCAAGACATGGCAAACCTCCCTGTTGGATGTGAGAAACAAGAAGGGGGCACATGTGGGAAGTGATCATTTAGTAGTAGCTACGCCCCAATTGAAGATTGCAAGTACTAGGCACATACATCAAAAGAGGAGGATAAAGTATAACTTTATTTTTCACTAGATGGACTTAGTGGATGGCTTGTGTTTGTTAGCCTGCAGTTTTAAGGATATGGAAGCAAAGCTGAATGATTTAGAAACCACATGAAGTTCATTGTCTCTGCTCGGGCAAACACATCTTCTGATGGGATGCATGCATCAAGAAATTAGTCTATAGTTTTGTCTGCAATCTTAGTGGAGTGTATCTAGAGAAAAGATGCCCTTGGACCAAGTACTCCGGCAAGTTCGCTTTCTCAATTATTTTTATTTTTTATTGCTAGTGGCTTTAAGTCTCTCCGACACAGATAGGTCTTATGGCGTCAATGGGGCAAGAAAGGTCTAGGAGTTGGAAGGAAGCGGCTGTTGCCTTAATTAAGGTACAGCTCCAGCATTTGCCTGGTGTGAAAATGGGAAACCACGGAAAACCATCTTCAGGGCTACCGACAGTGGGATTTGAACCCACTATCTCCCGGATGCGAGCTCACAGCCGTACGCCCCTAACCTCATGGCAACTCGCCCGGTGCTTTCTCAAATAACAGCTCTCCAAGGTTTATTCTAAAGTCAGTGCAGCCTGACTTCTTCCCACCATCTTGCGATACACAATATACATACTGAAAATACACCTGTCAAGAGTGTAGAATATAATTCTCCTGTATCCCTTAGCTGTGCATCGCAAGATGAGAAATAGAACCGTCACTTGATCCAGCAAATCCACAGCCCCCATCTGTCCCATTTTGGTATTAAATGGCACATTTGGTTTATGAACCTCTACTCTAGGAACCTGCCCTCTCTTCCTTTCCCTTCTCGTCAATAGTCAATGCTTGGTGGAGAGAATATGAATATCCTTGTTGTCCTTCCACTTCACACACAGAATCTTATCAGTTAGCCATATTTCAAACACTCCATACTTCATTTCTTCTTTGAAATATCAGCTGATATATCTCTCCTGGTGGGTCTGACTGTACCAATACATTTGGCTGACCTGCTTGTCAACCTTCTAAAATGATCTCGAGTTGAGTACCGGTTGTCAAAGTACAAAGCATGGCCTTCATCAAAGAGTGGTTTGCACATGTTTAGCACTACATTTGAGCATGCAGGAAGATAAGATTTGTCAAATCATTACCTACGTAAAAAAAAAAAAAAATGTATCCAGAATTGGATTCACAGATTTTGTAAATTGTTATGCCAAATTTGGACCTATTACATTGCACATAGGACTGGTGAACTTTTGAAATTCATGAGGCTTTTATCAAGAACTATGTCCTCTGTAGGGAAATACAGCTCGCAAATTTTTTTAAGAGATGCGTTGTAGCATAATTTTCCTTAATTTGTCACTTTGATCTTCATTCACAGCATCAGTGAAATGTAAAAATCACTAAATACGTCAGGCTCATTGTTTCTTGATAGGCTGGTGTCTCAATCACTTTTCTTTTGCTCCAGTAGTCTTGAATTTTACCTTTTAACACTTGACCCATGAGAATTAGTAATGTGAAATAAGCCTTTATTTCATCTACAGATGTGTCGAACAATGTATCCTCTGTTTTACTTTAGGAAGTGCTCCGCTGTTTTGCAGCATAAACATTTGTGTCACTTAAAATGATTTCAAAGAGCGAATTCATGTAGGTACTCTTAACAATCGCACGTTCAGAAGTTGGATCGGATTGAAACTTTCTCATAAGTATTTCTGAAACACCACTGTACCCATGAAATGAATATATGGCAGAATTATTGTCTTTATCCTCCCATTTCCAAGCATTACGGTTCTTTTGTGTAGCAGGCTGTGAGCATTTAGAAGGAAGGAACACTTGCTTTCCTCAATGTTCTCCACACTACAGTAACTTTCACTCATCATATAATACTAGTTGCTTTACGTCGCACCGACACAGAAAGGTCTTTTGGCGACAGTGGGATAGGAGAATGGGAAGGAAGCGGCCGTGGCCTTAATTATGGTACAGCCCCGCATTTGCCTGGTGTGAAAATGGGAAACCACGGAAAACCATCTTCAGGGCTGCCGACAGTGGGGTTCGAACCCACCATCTCCCGAATGCGAGCTCACAGCTGTGCGCTCCAAACCGCACGGCCAACTTGCCCGGTCGTCATATAATAACCTCGAAAGGAAATTATTCTGGTCCAACCTTATTCAGTACTAATCAGATTCTTAAAACCTTTAACTTATTATTAACATTTACAAATTGCACATATTTTTTGGTACATATTTTGTTTAAAAAACAATGGACATTACACAAAAATATATTCATACCATTTGTTCATTACATTAAAAATTATCTACATAAAAATAGTCCTCTTCGACTAAATTGTCCCAATAAAATATTGATTAGATGAAGTAAAAATGTAAACAGTGCACACTAAAAAAATTTATGTGAATCACTGGATGGACATTATCCATTATGCTTTTATGTTAAGGCTCACCAGAAAATTCCAAAATCTTTGGTCCAAATTTAAAATGCATAGATAACCGCCAACATGGAACAAGCTTCAGCAGCTTTGTTACAATGTGAACATGAGCATGTTAATTGTAAACAGATCCGTATGACAACACAGAATTTATTTTATGACTACAAGTTTTTATCTATGTAATTTTTATGCTGTTCGCTTTCCAGCTAAGGGAACCGACCCTCACACACTCATTTTCCTTTGTCACTTGTTCCTTCATTCCAAGTATGTTAATTTTCGTTCCTTATGCTTAGTATGGTGTTCAGTGTGGATGGAGAAATGTTCAATTTTCATGCAATATCTACATGTTTCTTGTTGAGATTATGGTCCACTTCTTGAATGAACATCAGCTTTCTGCAACAGATTATCTGTTACTTTCTCTTTCTTCCTAATTAAAAATATGTTTTGTAAACTTTGTTACTATGACACTTGAAGAACTAGCAAACACAACTCAGTCGAAGACAAAGCGTACATTACCAAAAATAAATTGGAAGAATTTTACACCATACACGACTCGAAACTATATTTTGAACTTAGTCACTGATAATGGGGAATATATGTATAGTCAAACAGAGCTATAAAAATGTAATCACCTTAAAAAGAAAGGGAAAATGTGATAAAGGGGATATGTTAATACTGTATGTGTTTAATAGCATTAGGACTGAGACCAAAAAAAACTGTGATGTAAAGCAGGAAAATGTGCTACCAGATAATGTACTAATGAGATTCCACAGTATTTCATAACAAAAGAAGGAATGAACTCTCAAAGGTCACCGACACATTGAGACTAGTATGTTTAGATAAAAGAATTCAGTTTGCAACACTATCTAATACTAACTTGACATTAGGTGGATTAACATTCTTTCCACAAGCACAACTTTGTTGCTTCTCTTCCAAATTGGGGCACACCAACACTGTTTGTTTATGAAGTTCATTTGAATCATTGAAACGAGTCAATTCCTTGTCTGCCAGCAGGAGTTTGAATTTACATCCATACAAACCAAACAGTATGTTAATCTGAAACAGATGTGTCAAATCAGTCCAAATCACCAATATAAAACAGGCTCAAATTATGAAAAATATAATGTAACTTGACATTGTTATAGCACAAACCTCTTCCTGAAGTTGAGAAAACGATAACACATTCTTTCCAACTGGATTTTCCAAGAGAATAGTTCCACAAGTGTTCGTCGCACCATAACGTGGCTTGAGATCACATAACGTAACATTGACATATCTGCAAGACACAATGAATGTGCGTAAATAGTCTGAAAATATTGATCAACTAAAAATGAAATTCACAATACTGCTTGTTTTTCTTCACATTACATTGCATCAGTTAGAAACTAGATTCATTTTGCTATTTGCTTTACGTCGCACCAACACAGGTAGGTCTTATGAGGATGATGGGACAGGAAAGGCCTAGGAATGGGAAGGAAGTGGCCGTGGCCTTAATTAAGGTACAGCTCCAGCATTTGCCTGGTGTGAAAATGGGAAACCACGGAAAACCATCTTCAAGGCTGCTGACAGTGGGATTCGAACCCACTATCTCCCAGATGCGAGCTCACAGCTGCACGCTCCTAACTGCGCGGCCAACTCGCCTGGTACTAGATTCATTACAATGCTTTAAACAATTCTAACAGATTGGCTTTTCCTCATTTCTTCAGAGGGTCAGATAATAGTCTCCACTCTACTGTAGACTATAATGCACCATAAAGACAGTATTGCTCTAACCACAGATACAGGTAAAAATTATTCCTTAAATTAAAAAATTAGCTACTTTACAAGAAAGCAGGAAATTAAAACTACAAAATAGTTCCCAATGCAAAATCCCAAAATTTTAGGTTAAAAAAAACAAGGTACATGCAAATATCTTATTACTAAGATTGCGGATTATATGTAATTACATATTCTGTTCTCATACAATGAAAGCTAAAATGTTGGCGAATCACACTAAAAGTTACATTTTTACATATTTTGATGCATAATAAATGTTCTGATAAATATTACATATTTTAAATATTTTGAAGGATATGGCGCATTTGTAAGAAAACACTTTTTTTTTTTTTTTTTTACTAATTTTACATCAACTTAAGATTTTTAATTAAATAGTTTAAAAAGCCTGTACATCTGTAACATATAAAAATAATTCAGTAATATAAAGTGTGGTATTCTGTCAAAGAATCACATCCCTTAGCTATGTTAAAGGTGCAAGTCTTGGGTGTCTCGAGCTGTGTCTATAAATCTTCCCTTGCACAGACTTTGTCAAACTGTTCTCCTCTCAGATTTAGTGACTTTACTTTTGTGATCCCTTTGACAGTCCTCGGTTTAATGTCACATGTCAAAAGAGCCTTTTCTCTTTCTTTCTTTCTTTCTTTGTTTATTGCCCATAATTCACTTCCATAAAGGGCTACACTCCATACAAAAGTCTTCAAGAACATTTTTTTTTTTTTTTTTGCTAGGGGCTTTACGTCGCTCCGACACAGATAGGTCTTATGGCGACGATGGGATAGGAAAGACCTAGGAGTTGGAAGGAAGCGGCCGTGGCCTTAATTAAGGTACAGCCCCAGCATATGCCTGGTGTGAAAATGGGAAACCACGGAAAACCATCTTCAGGGCTGCCGATAGTGGGATTCGAACCTACTATCTCCCGGATGCAAGCTCACAGCCGCGTGCCTCAACGCGCACGACCAACTCGCCCGGTAAGAACATTTTTCTAATAAGCATATCTGTGTTTCATTAGATCAAATTTCTTCTCTCTTAATAAGGACCTTCCTTCCTTGAGTAAGCCTACAATTAAATATTTCTTTGCCGGGCAATTTGAAATCCATGCCAGTGACTTCATGTGAAGTTGAAAGGTCTTTTTCTATATATAAGAACATCCTAACAGATAGAAGGCAATCGATGACCGCAAAAAATTTGGAACAAATATTTAGTTATTAATTGTGCCTCCAAATGAAAATTAGAGGTTGAATAATATCTGCACTTTTAACTTTTTTTGGTTTTGTTTCCTTTTCTGTGTACAAGAATACATCAAATAAAGCTTAGATATTAAGTTACATATTTTTTACTATTATTTAGTCAATTATAGGTACATATTTATGCACATATTTATCTTTTTTTTTTACATTACATATAATCTGGGCCCTACTTATTACTTATGCATAGTAGTAGTAGTAGTAGTAGTAGTAGTAGTAGTAGTAATTGCTCTCATTTTAGGCTTTTATTACGATGGGTTCACCACTTCCAAAGGCATTTTAGAGTTGCTGTCACCAGGTGATGAGGCCGCTAACATGAACCAGACGCCTTATGCAGCTGCCCCTAACCAGGGGACAGATCCTGCTTGATGGATTCGAGTGTCATTTCCTATACTGAGGGGATCATCACCCCACCGAAGAGAACTAATCCATCCGAAGCTGTTGGTAGAGTTATTTCTTGTCGCCTGACATTCTGTGCAGAGTCACTGACTATACGGTCTACTCTATTACCAGCCAAACAGAAGAAGGGAAACCTTCCATGTTAAATGTAAACTGGAAGTAGATTTGTGATTTTAAAACATAAACAAACCAATAGTCACCTGAAGAATATTGTGGGAAGAATTGTGGGTTTCTCTTTTATTGCATGTAATGAGCTTCATTTTTTCCTGCCCCGTGGTGTAGCGTGCCTGCCTCTTACCCGGAGGCCCCGGGTTCGATTCCTAGCCAGGTCAGGGATTTTTACCCGAATCCGAGGGCTGGTTCAAGATCCACTCAGCTTATGTGATTAGAAGCGAGGAGCTATCTGACAGTGAGATAGCGACCCCGGTCTAGAAAGTGAAGAATAACGGCCGATAGGATTCGTAGTGTTCACCACATAACACCTCGTAATCTGCAGGTCTTCGGACTGAGCAGCGGCCGCTTGGTAGGCCAAGGCCCTTCAGGGCTTTAGTGCCATGGGGTTAGGTTAGATTTAATGAGTTTCATTTTTAACATCCATATTGACATAATACTAAAGTAAAAATTGAGAAGAGCCCACACTTTTCAATACCAGTATCTTGTATTATCTTTTTAAAAGATATAAACTTTTTTTTTGCTAGTTGCCGACACAGATAGGTCTTATGGCGATGATGGGACAGGGAAGGGCTAGGAGTGGGAAAGAAGCGGCTGTGGCCTTAATTAAGGTACAGCCCCACCATTTGCCTGGTGTGAAAATGGGAAACCACGCAAAACCATTTTCAGGGCTGCCGACAGTGGGGTTCGAACCTACTATCTCCCGAATACTGGATACTGGCCGCACTTAAGAAATAAACTTAACTAATCTAAATTGTTTCATCCCTCAATGGGGACAACTTCAATTTGTAGAAGATACAAAGGTATTCCAAAAATACATGGCAATAATGAATTAATTACTAAACACTCTAAAATCAATTAAAAATTAATGGAACACTGCATATTTATCACACAGTTCTTGTATATTACATCTTGTGGTGATTGTATTTCAGATTATAAAAGATGATATTATGGTGACATTAAAAATTTCATGAGTTAAAATCTCTTCTTGAAAGCAGACTAATTTGTATTTGATATTGTGAGGTAATAATTGTAATTCTAGCAAGAGAAACCCCTCTCAATGTTGTTTTGATTGCTATATGAATGTAAAATTTGCTGGTTAAGCTTGAAGATCTTGTTACAAAATATTTGTTGAGGAGTTTCGCTGCTGTTCTCTTTAAAACGGCGATCACTTTTTACATTCATGTTACCGGCAACTGACTTGATTCTCTTTTCCTGCGTCAGTCTCAGCAATGGAGTGTTGTACTAGAATTTTCTTGTAATGGATTCTGAAGCTGGTTATGATGCCCAGGTCAAGGGGCTGAAGCACCCTGCTACAGATGGCTGGAAATAACTTGACTCAAACATTATGTACAGAAATTGGAGGTGGATGAGCAGCACAATGATCCCTAAAAATAATAATCTTCCTTTTCTTCATGGCTGTGTCTAGTTCTTTATACCATTTCTCCATCAAAGCCATAGATAGCCACAAAATTTTACTTGTTTCAAAATCCGTTAGCTTTGTTTTTGACATTCTTGAGGCAGAGGGGATTTTGTGAATTCTCTATAACAAGGGGTAGGAGATGGTGCGATCCATCAGAATTTGTAGCCAGCAGAACAGTTGTCTGAGCTCTACTTTTCTTCCCTCCATGATCTGAGTCTCCTTTCTCAGCAAGTGTTTTACATCGTAGCAAATTGTAAGAGAGATCAGCCTCATCTTAGCTAATACATTATCAGGAGTGTAATCTTGAATAAGTTGTGGCAAAATCTCCTTCATTCCATGCTGCACTGTTGTGTATCTATGGCTATTGACTCCCTACTAAACATCCTTCCTGTTATACCATGGTAATCCTTGAACCCCTGCAGCCATCATATGGATGCCTAAAGATCATCGGTTATGTTCATGAATTTGGAAAATTCTATGGCCTTTGATTTTAGCATGTTACCACTTACAGGTAGCAGCATATGGAGGAAGAGAAATGAACATGATGTTATTTGCAGATGATATTGTGATTTGGGGAGAAGACGACAGGAAGGTTCAAGAACAGTTGGATGTGGTGAATGGGAAGATTGAAGAATGTGGATTGAAAATAAGTGTAGAAAAGAGTAAAACTCTTGTTATAACTAGAGGGGAGAAAGAAGGGAAAGGTCAGATTAGACTTGCAGACAAGTCCCTGGAAGTAGTGGAAACGTTTAAATACCTGGGGAGTGAATTAATGGAGAATGCTCGATGCTGAGATTAGTAAAAGGATTCAAGCTGGAAGTTGTTTCTATAATAGTGTAAGAAATATGTTATGGGACAAAGATGGGCCAATGGAAGCAAAGGATACTATGTACAAGATGTATTACGTACCCATAACAACTTACGGAGCAGAAACTTGGACAATGACAAAGAAGGATGAGAGTCGAATACAGGCAGCCGAAATGAAATTCTTGAGGAGTATGATACAGAAGAGTAGAAGAGACAAAATAAGGAATGAGAAAATCCGGGAAGAAATTGGAGTGGAAAAAATTAATGATAGAATAGAGAAGAGCCGACTAAGATGGTTTGGGCACATAAAGCGAATGAGCGACGAAAGAATGCCAAAAAAGGTGATGGAAATGCAAATCCAAGGAAGGAGAGGCCGTGGACGACCACGATTGAGATGGAAGGATACCATCCAACGCAGCATTATAGAAAGAAACCTGGACTGGGACACAGTGTTGGACGAGGAGTGGTGGAAAGACCGAAGAAAGTGGAGAGGAACCATATTTGCCCCTACCCGGCTACAGCTGGATAAAGGGAAATGATGATGATGATGATGATGATGATGATGATGATGATGACCACTTACAGGTAGGCTGACGGCACACTTTTGTTGTAACCAGTTGTAAAGTGCCTTTTCCGGTCTGTAAATCCCCCCTCCAATTATTGACAATTGCATTTTGAGGATTTTGGCCCATGCTTAAAAAATTGTAGTGCTTTCTTTTCTTTATGGGTGCATAAGGTAGTATACCTTATATTCAGCTCTGTTGTCATTTCTGCTTTTGATTTATGTGGGTTCTCTTCCACTTCCTGGATAAACTTAATTTTATCCTTAAACAAGTAATTTGTTCTCTTTCTATCACTCATGGCTACTGAGAAGATTACTGCAAGTATAGCGAACACATTTACAAGCCAGAGCCAAGATGTGCAACACAGTCGTAATGACTAGACAGCACACAGCTGCCAAGATTTTGCATGTGGTGTCACTACAGGGAAGAAGTTGTCAACAAAATCAATGCTACAATACAACACTCATTGCACAACGACTGATGGTCTTTTGTAGCAGATACTCAAAGAAGTCGCTGCCAGACAAGTGGTGGTGATTATTGTTTTAAGAGGAAGTACAACTAGGCAACCATCCTTTATATATAGTAACAGTAATCAGAGAGAAAATATGGACGGGATCCAACACTTCAAAAATGAAGGTATCGGCCAAAGAAAGATAAGGGCCACGAAGGGTATGAAAATGAAAGACTCCCTTGGCCTCGAGTCCTCTAATACCAAGAGACAATTCTCACGATTGGTCCATATTGAAGTGATTATAAGCAAATTATCACAAAAATAATTTATTCTATAATCACCACCTATTCAATATAAGCCACGTGCTTAGTTTTCATTTTCATTTTTAACTTTCACAAGCATAGACAATATCAAATCTCAATACTCTTTGTGTGTAATTGTAACATGTTAACTTAAGATGTTTTTAAGATATAAGATATTTTTCAGTGTAATCCTCGTATGAATAGATGTTTCAGACATTTGACCTTAAGGATATCTATAGGCTGATGATGCCCTTAACAAGGGGCGAAACATGTCCTTGAGAAGTGTATATAGTATTATGTAGATTTCACTCGTGTAGCACGTGGCTTGTATTGAATAGGTGGTGATAATAGAATAAATTATTTTTGTGATAATTTGCTTATGCTCTAATACCGTCGGAGTCGGAAAAGGACAAGAGTTGACTAAGGGAGGTCAGATAGGATAGATGAAAGTGAGGAGCCTGGCACCTGTAAGTGGAAGCAATGCCAGGACTCAGCTCAGGCCCCTGTGGTCATCAACACACGCTCCCAAGTTGAGAGCCCCAGGGGCCCCTTTTAGTCACCTCTTATGACAGGCAGGGGATACCCTGGGTCGCTGCCAGCCAGTCGCATGTGGCAACAATAAGTGCAAACCAGCATAGCAGCTGATTTACTGTTATAACTTGAAACAAATATGCACAGTTCAATCACAATTTAGAAAAATCACATGTAAGTTGCATACAATTCAGAATAAGTTAGTATGTAATGATATATATATATAGAAACTCAACAATTTTCCAGATATTCTGGACTGCTACAAGGAAAGTTTAACTTCATAAAAGGAAAAAAAGTAACGAAATTAAACTTGAACATTAACATTGTCTGAAGAAAAAAAAAAAAAAAATCAAAAATTAATAACATAATATATAGTCTACAGCATTAAACATTTGGAAAATATAATAATTAAAGAACAATGTAATATAAGTAATATAAAGGGAACTACTGTGAATAGAGATGTGATTTTAAAATAGACAAAGATCCCCGTAAAGTGGCGACTACCAAAAGATTGATTCTGGACTTTTGTAAGTTCAATCTGTTATTCGTGTGCGCACCCAATGTATCACATTGCCAACAAACTTCCGTAAATTCACAGCAACCACAGACAAATTGATTCACAAAGTTTTCCAAAATATTGCACAAAATTACAGAAATCGTCAGTGGCTTAGTGCACATGCTATATTAGCAGCCAAAATCAACAATGTCAATGCCATCAATTTCAGCATCCTAAAAGAAATACCAAGCAAATCAACAACATATAGGTACAACTTGTTGAACTGCATGAATCATTCATTCAACTCTCTCATTAATTGGTACAAAAAAATCTGAAAATGTTTGCAACAAACGTTTGTTGTAAGATACCAAACAAAGTTTGAGAAAAATCAATTTGTTCCTTCATCAGGTCTTTAATAAAGAGATCATGCAGTTCATGTACCAATTTTTCTTGGCTCCTGTAAAATAGTGGCAAAATTGTAAGTGGTAAAAAATGTCGCTCAAGAAAACAACCTGTTGGAGTGATTGTTCATTATCAAAGAAGTTTATGAATTGACGTTCCTTACCCATTGAGAAAACTTCTGATTTTGTCTTTCAGTTCAAAGAATCTGGTAAGTGTGTTTCCTTTACTAAGCTAGTGAACAGTGTTGTGAAGTGAAAGTTGTGTGTGCATGGCACTAAGTTCCTGAAAAGTATGTCTGTCAATGATCGCTCATGTAAAAAATTAACCATAAAATTAACTCATAACAACAGGTAACTCAGGAAAAAAAGTTACTGTCTGCACAGTACAGTTTGGTAAATTATGCAGCAGCAAAACATAGTAATGCAATAATAATCTCAAATGTGATGTATATACGAATCTGCAACCATGCTATGAGCATCACCTGTTGCCACCAATAACAGGTTTTCAGATTTCATATCATTCTCGAACAAAATAGCACACAACACCTGATATATGTCTTCCACATGACTGCGTTCAGTAGCCTTGAAGCCAAGCAACTTTTCCACAAATTGAACACCATTAAATATACCAATATATGCACACAGTTGAGGGTGATCAGTTCCATCTGAAGATTCGTCCACAGCCAAAGAGTACACAGAAGCATCACCTATTTCTTGCTCGAGTTTAGTACAAACATCCATTTATAACTATCCAATCCTACGCATATTTGTAGCAGCAGACAGAGTTATACTTTCCATGGCTTGAATCACTTTTCCATCACTGGATATAACGTGCTGAATGTTTAAACAAGACACTTCTTTACAATTTCAGAGGTGACAAATGATTCTTTCTTTTCCTTTCGCCTACCTAAAATCCACGGTACTTTTAAAGATGCCTGTGTTGCCTTATCTTGTTCTGTGGTAACTCGTCTTGTGCACTGTTGACCTTCTACTAGTGAAGCTTTCAAATGTTTAACCTTCCAGTTTCTTGCATCACTACCAAGTGGAATTTGTTGGTTGTAACTGAAATGTTTATTGCTGAAATGAAGTTTTCATTTCCCACTCTTAATCGAAGCAACGGTCTGACTGAATATTAAATATGCCTGTACTGCGTCTGTACGTTCAGGTAAAACTAAGAATGACTGCAGTTCGCATACAGGTTTGAAGATAAGATTTTCAGATCCACTTTACATCTTTTGTGAATGTTGACAACTCATGATCAAAAAAATCATTGAAATAATTTAAAATTTACACGGAAGTATGAACCATGTATTATTTTGTAATTAGTGTGCAGAACAAGCAGCAGCTAACTACTAAGTGAAGCAGGGAAGAGATTGCAAACTATAGAAACCAAACAAACACTCAATGCCATCTTTGTAACTATCTGTTTTGTTTTTTGTTTTTTTTTTTTTTTGCTAGGGGCTTTACGTCGCACCAACACAGATAGGTCTTATGGCAACGATTGGTCAGAAAAGACCTAGGAGTTGGAAGGAAGCGGCTGTGGCCTTAATTAAGGTACAGCCCCAGCATTTGCCTGGTGTGAAAATGGGAAACCACGGAAGACCATCTTCAGGGCTGCCGACAGTGGGATTTGAACCCACTATCTTCCGGATGCAAGCTAATTGAAAACCTGTTCACTCTCATATGTTTTAAATACGGTACAGCCATCTGTGGAGCAAATATTGTTATAGGCAGAGGATATATAAGTAGCACACTGCTCTCTAAAATATGTTTACTGTTTTTATATAATAATTTTTTCACTTCCTATCTTACTCTTGACATCGAATAAACCATGCAGGTCTGGAAAAAGGGGATTGGGGACCTAATCCAGACTAGAGTCTGCTATTTGAAGACCCCTGATCTAGGGCATTCAACCAGGACACGGCTATAGAAGAAGCCCTTGCTACGTTGTTCCAGGTACCTTCAAGCCATCAATTTGGGCACTCTTGGATGATGTGTGTAAGAGAGTATGGCCCACTTGTGCAGTGACAACATTGCATCTCCCATAGCCAGTTTGTGCACAGTTCAGTCGGTACCATGCAACACCTGGCAATCCTTCCTTTCTGGAAGCAGTTGACTGGAGTTATCTACAGTAGTTGAATACGCTGGTATCTGGGATTGGTGATCCACATCTCCTTTCACACATTCTTGATCAAGAATGGCTCTGGTTGTTTAATATTGACATTAGCCCAAAATGGCTTCCTGGATTTCAGATGCGAGATGAGTGGTATAGATGACATAGAATAAATTGGCAAGTCAGCTACTTGCTGTCTTCCAAGCTGTGGTGGAGGTATATTGCCCAGCACATACAACCAGGTCACAGATGTTGATCATATGGTGCCTGTTATAATCCTCATGGTTTCGTTGAGTTGTGTATCGACTTTACTTACGTGGGCACTTCTGTACCATACCGACGAACAGTAATCAGCAACAGAGTAAAATAATGCCATTCCTGCTGTATGTAGGATATCTGCTTGGGTGCCTCCAGTTGTGCCTGTCAGTTTTAGGATCATACTGTTCCTCATCTTAAGTTTCCCCACCAGTGTTTTCCAGGTGCCTTTCATATGTCAGAGAGCAATTAAGAGTTACTCCTAACTATTTGCCACAATATGTAATTTTAACTGTTCTCTTCTCTCTGTTTTTGATGGGTTTATGCAGAGCCTCCACAGCCAAAAATAGCAATCAAGTTTGTTCAGATCTGTGTCAGGATTTGATCTCCATCTTCAATTGTTCTGTTTGGATTGTCACAGCAATGTCATCAGAATAGTAGAATGTTTGGGACACAGTTTCTGGACCATCACCTGTAAATGAACTGACAATAATGGAGCCAAGGCAAATCCTTATGGGAGTTCGTTCTTGATGGTGTAGGGTAAGACTTGGTTACCTTGCCACCCACACAAACTCTGAAACATCAATTTTTGGGTCTTTTACAGGGTAATGTTCATTTTAGCTTTAGCATTAATCCACCTAGCCATACAGTGTTGTAGGCAGCACTTAAGTCAATAACAGCTACAAATGTTTTTAATCCCTTCTGGAAGCTTGATTCCATAAAAGATGCCAGCGCTAAAACATGTTGATAGCAGTTGTATTTTTTTCCCTGAAGCCTGCCTATTCTTGTGGTATTCTGTTATAAAGTATGATATATATAGGCCTACTCTAGTATATTAACCGTTCCAGGATTTTGCAGCACACACTAAGAAGTGATATTGGATGGTAGTTTGCAGAAGTCTGGTTGTTTCCCAGGCCTAAGTACAGCAAGAAATTATGCAATTTTGAATTCTAGTAGTACCTGGCCTTTAAACAAGATATCTGTGAAAAATTCCCTATGCCATTTCCTACTATGTTTTTTTTAGGTGTATTATGAATTCTGGGAATATGCCATCCAGGCCAGCTGCTTTTTGTAATTTCAGGCATCCGATTGCTACATCTATTTCACTATCTGTGAATGGAGAGGAGCAGCAGGAATTTTCTTCTAGATGGTCATTGATTGTTTGAAGACCTTCTAGTACGCTCTTACGATAAAAAGAATACAGTGAACACTTTCAGACTGCTATTTAATGAGCTGTGCTATTTGATATGGTTTTAATGCAGACCTTCTAATTTTCAGTGGTGGTGCACCAAGTGTTCTGAGAGGTAATCAACTTTTACAGCTACTCACACTCCATAGGCTTCTGAGAGACGTGAAGTTTCCGAGCCAATCTCACAATTCTCTTCCATCCTTTTTGATCTTGAGCCCGCTCCTCCCAATTATCAATTTGGAGGGTCCGGTATACCTTGTTGATCTCCTTCTTCCAAGTGCTTCGGGGTCTTCCTGAAGGTCTTTTCCCATTAAGAGATCCCTTGTATAGACCTACTGGTGCTCTGTTATCCTGCATCTTTAGTACTTGTCCAGCCCAGTGCAGTCTGTTAGATTCTATCACACCCATTATAGTGTGTTGTTGAGAGAGGGTTTAAATCTCATAATTAGATCTTTTCTGCCAGCTTTGGGAGATAGGATCGTACCATGGACCAAATATTTTTCTATAAACTTTATTCTCAAAGAATTGCAACTGCTCTATGGCTAGAATGAGTACAAAATTCTCAAGTCATTATATTCCATTTATCTTTTATCTGGTCAGTCAGGGACTGTAAAAGCTGGACACCTAAAAGAGGGTTTCAAATTACTTTGTAGATCTTTGCCAGTTGTTCAGCCTTTGTTCCAGCATGGTATGTGTTCTTTTCTGTACCCATGGAGAATTCTGCATTTGGCTGCTCCTATTACTGTGCCAACAAATTGATTATAATTCTCTAGCTCTAGTGAAATCCAGCACAGGCGTACATAACTGGCAATCCTCCTTGGCTCTTTCAGAATAAAGTAATTTGTTCTTCTTGCTACCCATGACATTTGTAGCATTCTTTTTAGCATGTCGTCTTGAAGGCCTCGACTGTCCCACAACATGCAGCATTTAAGGTCAGGACTCAGAGCCATTCATGGTGACAAGAAATACCAAAGCTTGAACCAGTCAATTGCCTGTTTCCTTGGTAATGTGAGGATCTTTCTGATTTTTTCAGTGCATTCTTTTAATTTTGCTTCACAATTTTCTGTACTGGAAATATGAGCTCCTACATAGATGATTTCTCCCTTGAGATCTATAAACTGAATAAATTGGAAGGGACAAGGTAAAGAATGCTCTCTGTCCGCCACCAAGTAACACTTGCTTCAGTTTAATTAAAAGCCGTCACTGAACCTCTCAATGCACTGTAGCAGTTCTGCTAGATCTTCCTCCAAACTAGCCAGTAGTGCAGTATCGTCTATGTTGCGGAGGTTAGAGAAGTCTTGCCAGCTTTTTAAACTCCACCTTTCCAGTCCTCTATGGCTTATATGATGTACCACTCCCCCACACATATCGAATAGGAGTGGTAACAACTTTCTGACCTTAAAGGTCTCTGATAACTTCCCACTGATTCTAACATGTGTCTAATTGTATACAATAACTTCATCAGTTGTATAAGATGACTTTGAACTGCCACCTTCTCAAGCACTTGCCAAATTTGGTTTCATTTAATATTACCAAAGGCTTCAGAGCGATCAAGAAAACAGAACATAGCAAGCATATTTACACTTGTGTAATTCGCCTCATGTTTACGTGGTCTCTTGCTCCTCATACTGGTTTGAAACCTGCTTGCTCTAGGGTTATTTGCAGAAGGAGACAGTACCTCAAGTGCTCTAGTATAATAACCTTGCTGGTGCGGTTTATTAGCGAGATGAATCCGCCTGGTGGCCATTATGGTTAAGGCATAAAGTTTATATGGTCTGACACCATATTTAGCCAGTTTAAATCCTGTTGGTGGAAGAAATGTTCGCTTTCAGAATATCGGCCAGCAGGGTAGGGGAGGTTGTGGTATAAAATTTCTTATCACTGGATTGCTTGTCAAAAGCCTGGATTCAATTCGAAACCACTCAGCAGTGTTCATATAGAGTGGGGGCATACGATGATGCTGATTGCTGATGGTGACTCGTCCGTCAGAAAGCGATGTTAGCCTTGAACAGATCCCATGATGTTATTGGACAGGAATAGGCTATGTGCTGACATCAGATTTCACACTCTCCTTTAATAATAATAATAATAATAATAATAATAATAATAATAATAATAATAATAATAATAATAATAATAATAATGATACTGGTTTCACATCCCATTAACTAGTTTTTATGATTTCCAGAGATGCTGAGATGCCTGAATTTTGTCCACAGGATTTCCTTAACGTGCTGGTAAATCTATCGACACAAGGCCGGCATATCTAAGCATCTTCAAATATGATCAGACTGAGGTAGGATCAAATCTGCCACTGAGTCAGAAAGCCAGTACTGAACCATCTGAGCTATGCAGCCCGGCATATTATCGTCAACTCACACCCACATGTGCAAGTAACACATGGGCATCTAATAAAAAGATCAGCACCAGGAGAGCCAAATGTCTTCAGACACTCTTGGCACTAAAAGGCATATGCTAAATAAATTAGCAAGATGGTTCGATAGCTAGGTGGCTTACACATACATGTTAACACATTCACTCCCATAGATGCCTTAAGGTGTTTAAGAGCAGCCTATGTGCAGGACCGAATCCGAGTTAAGGTATTCAAGGCCATGCGATGTAAATGTTTTGAATTTAGTGCTAAATTCGTATGAAGTCTTAGTTCGTATTGAAAACCATAGGTAGCATATAAATGAACAGTCCCTCATCCTGACTACCTGAACAGAGGGTATATTCCAATTCTTTTCTTTTTCTTTGAGTAAACACGGACCTAAGCCAGTGGTGATATTCTTGTGAGGATGTGTAGTGAAGTGAGTTACTGTGTCGCGATAACATGCCGAGTTACACATACCGTATACGAAGTGAGGAAATTGACGACATACTACTGAACAATGATTCTGGTGATGAACCCATCCCTGATTTCAGTGATAGTGAAAGCAATTCCGATGATGATATACCAGACTCTGGGCAAACTGAAATTCAGCATATTCAAATAACCAATACGCATCCGTCTTATTGCCTGCCTGCAATCAAGTTCACCGACCAGATAGGATTAAATGTTGACATTTATCTGTAAATGATGATTTCCTTGAATATGTATGCCATTAGACAAATCTTTACGCAGAACAAGTTATTAGTGCAACACCGCGTCCATACACTAAATAGGCCTATTCTATTTTTCAAACTTGGAACTGGTCGACGTAAATGAGATGAAAAAGTTTTTAGGACTAATGTTTGTAACCGGAATAATTCAAAAACCAGATCTGAAAATGTACTGGACAGAGGACACTATTTTAGGCTCGCCGATATTTTCAAAAACCATGGCACGAACCCGGTTTGAAAACATATTGTCATTCTTGCACTTAAACGAAAGCAGTCATTATGAGGGGAATCCTGATAGGCTATACAAAATTAGGCCGATTCTCAAAAGGCTCAGTGACCAGTTTTCGTAAAGTAACACTTAATGTAATAGAGTGCACTAGAGAGATGAGGGGATTCAAAAAGGCTGGGCTGGAGGTTTAAGTCACTCGCTGAGAAGCTGGTAGTCACTGTGTTAAGAGAGACTAAAAAGAAGTGCAGATTACTGAACATTGTAACAAAATAGATCCTGAAAAAAAGCATGACAGTTTCAATGTGCGTAAGATAGTGAAGGAGATAACGTTCACTATTGGGGAACGAACAGCTGCAAAACTGGTTGGCAACAGAAACAAACTTCTTGTGCATAAATAACAACAAGTGGAAACATAAAAGAACTATATCGCAGATCTCTACCGAGATGATCAATCAGAATCTCTGATCCTACATGATAGTCCAGAGATTCTCAAGGATGAGTTAGAGAAAGCCATAGATCAAGTAAAATCTGGCAAAGCCATTGCATCAGATCAAATTAACACACAAATGTTTAAACTAACAGATATTAATACAATAATTATCTGTGTAATCCATAACGACAAAGTCAATAATACTAATACTAATAATAATAATAATAATAATAATAATAATAATAATAATAATAATAACAACAACAACAACAACATGGCCACAGATACCATGTGCAAGCATTTTAATCTTTCGCCATGTAGGCTGCCTGCTCGTCAATTTCATTAGGTGGCAGAGAAACACTCATTTCTCTTGGGTGATCCATGGTTGAGTTGCAATTAATTTTGTCAGGTGAACACCAAACGTGTCACCAGATATCGTTTACATGGTACATCGTAAGACATGGAATTCCGAATGGACTTTCTTCTGCCCTTCAAAAATCTTGAATGTGAAATAATCAATAGCATCAGTAGAGAAAAATATGTAATTAGTCCACATAGGACAATGCAATAAATGTTAAGTAAAAACACTTCAAGTCCAGATGAATTAGTCTTGAAACATTTTAACTTGTATAATGTGAAAACAAACATGACCAAAAAGTCATATATAAGAATACAGGATGATCGGAAACAATATAGACTGGATATATGAGGGTTAGAGGGTTGGTCATACTGATAAATAATCTGGAAAAAAAAAAAAAAGTTCAGTATCTCAATGCCGTTGTCATTTTATCAGCTGCCAATCAGATCGCTTCACAGGCGAATTTGAATGGGCTTTATGAGGCTGTGTGGCCAAATCTTCACATGGCTTAAGGCTGACTTAGGAGCACCAATCGAAGAAAAACTTCGCCCAGGGAGTGATTTAAACAAGGAGCTCTGAGTTGACACGATTGCGCTATAGAAAGTGCATACGATGATACTGGCTGAAACCCACAGTGTGTTTAAGTTTGATGTTGATTTCTCGGCGTGGTTTTCAATCCGGTCTTAAGCCATCGCAACATCGCCTTGCAAAGCCCATTTAAATTTGTCCGCAAAGGGAACGTATTGACTAACTTCAGAAGCTGATCAAATGACAACGGTGCAAGAAATCAAATGGCTTTTTTCAAATTATTTATCAGTATTACCAACCCTCTAACGCTCATATACCCGGTTCACGTTGTTTCTAACCACCCTGTATATACAAACACTTATTCTTGAAGTCTTTATGATAAGTATCAAAATGTAAGATAGCGTCAAAATTATAGTCCTGTCAAAAAGTTTAGAAATTGTCAATTAGGAAAAATAAAATTAAATATGTTGTGAATATGCAAAACAAAAGAAACGCGAAACTAATAGGCTGCCAAATAGGTCAGGTGATGACTGTGGTAAGGGAGGAGGAAGAACGTTTTTATGAAACGATGGGATGAGTTGCGACTATGTTTTATCAAGAAGGATTATCAATGTCGCAAGAAGAATGTTAGTTTGTTCAGTAATTTAATTTAAACTGAAAATAGGGTTAATCCTCTGATCCAACTGGATGAAAAGGCTTTCATAGATGTTGAGTGATTTGCCCTTACTTTCTCTATGGAGAATTAATAAATCATTGTCAATGGATATGAACTGATGATGGGCATCTGATATACGTTCACTCATAGTTGAAAATCGATTGCGCTCTTAAACATTAACATGTTCTTGATAATGGATATTGAAATTTCCACCAGTATGGCCAATGTAGCGTGAAGTGCAGTTTTGACATTTGAGTTTGTAATCACCTGAATTGGAATATATGTTATTCTTGTTGACTATGTGTGTTATAAAAGATTTTGGAGTTAGTATTCTGAGTTTTGAAAGCTATGGTAAAATTTTGCTTTTAAATAAGTTTGTGACCTGGAATTTTTTATTATTATAAGTGAAAATGAGGTATTTCTTTTTGCTTTAGGATACCTTAGTAAAGGAAGTGGAGGGTTTATTGTTTACTTTAAGAATTATTTTGATGACAAAATGCTTAACACAACCATTACTAAGTGCTATTTTTTTAAAAAATTACCGGAAAACAGTGGGATGTTGAGGGTTCCATTAATTAAGCTGTAGATGAATATTGAATTTTCATGACCGCACTGCAATCGAAACAGACTTTCAACCAATTAGGTCGTGTTACGTACATTTAGTACGTGTTGAAGAGATGTTAAGTACAGAACAAAAATGACACCAGTGGTGTCTCGTTGGCCATTTTTGTTCTGTACTTAACATCTCTTCAACACGTACTAAATGTACGTAACACGACCTAATAGGTTGAAAGTCGGTTTCGATTAGGCTGTAGATCTCCAAACACATGGTGGCAGTACCAACACAAATTGTGAAAGAATTTGTGTGATTAAGTAGTAGACTACAAATATATCATTAAAAAGAAATACTTACCTGCAGAATGGTTCTGAAACTGGAGCGAGAGGAACTGGGGAAGAACCCCAGTCTGAGCAGAATCCAGGAGTTATAACCAAGTGCAGTGCTGTACCTTTCAACACCTGAGTTTCCTGTGCTATCACAGTCATCCCAGATGGCATACTGCTGATAGGACGCAGAGGGGTCTTAAGAATATTCTCAATGAAAGACAAGTGCGATACTGCTATTCGTCCCACTTCACTCTCCAACGGCTCCACAGAATAGTATACAGTGATTTCATCTGATGGAACCAAATGTGCCTTCTTACGGAGCTTCTGCACCCGGTTTATGATCTCACGAGCTAAACCCTCTTCCTGCATTGATTCATCTGGAGACACATCCAGCAGAACCAGCATCTGCAATAAAAAGGAGTATAAAAGTAATTACAACAGAATCTTATAGTTCAGGTAAAAATCTAACAAGAACCCGATTAGTTATATAATTGATGGTTATGAATTTCATGTTTTTGGTCCGTATTGAACTGAGAATAATATATAAGTAATAATAATAATAACGTAAATGTTTCCACCTTTTCAATACAATATATTCACAAAATTACAAAATTATACGGTATTAGTTTCGACCCATCTAGGGGTCATCATCAGCCGTATTAGAGCAAAGATCATTTGTGGCGAAATCCTAAGACAATATTATTTTCACTTGTTATTCTTTAAAATAATATTGTCTTAGGATTTCGCCACAAATGATCTTTGCTCTAATACGGCTGATGATGACCCCTAGATGGGTCGAAACTAGTACCGTATAATTTTGTAATTTTGTGAATATAGTGTATTGAAAAGGTGGAAACATTTACGTTATTATTATTATTACTTATATATTAGTTATATAAGATAAAATAATAATATAATTTGCTTTACGTCCCACTAACTACTCTTTTACAGTTTTTGGAGACGCTGAGGTGCTAGAGTCCCGCAGGAGTTGTTTTATGTGCCATTAAATATACCGATACGAGGCGGACATATTTGAGCACCTTCAAATACCACTGGACTGAGCCAGGATCGAACCTGCCAAGTTGGGATCAGAAGGCCAGCAATTCAACCATCTGAGCCACTCTACCCAGCTACAAGATAAAAAAGGAAGTAGAGAGTACACTGATGAGAACCATACCAAATATTTTGGACTAATGGAATGTTTTTCCCATGTGTGTGTAATTAATAACTAACAAGGTCATCACCAAGTTCCCACCTCCTTTTGACAAGATGAAAGTGGAGGATGTTCTTGTTAGAATGAATCAGCACGATACCAAACTTCTAACGCAAGAGTGGAGAGTGCTGAATGCCACTTCAATCAACAAGACAGGAAGGACAGACCTTTTAGCCCTTTGAGAAATATACTTTGAAGAGCTCAAAAAGAGAAGCCTTAAGGCTAAGCTCAGACTTGGGCAGATCAAGTTTCAGGTCATCAGGGGAAAAACAAAACCCAATGTTGATAAAGATGGTGCTGAAGGTCCTTCAGGCCAATCTCCAGCATAAAAAAGCAGCTGTGGCCAATTTCGCCAGGAAGTTCAAGTCCGGGGCTATTGACGTGGCCCTTATTCAAGAGCCTTGGGTAGTCAAGGGCAGAGTAGCAGGACTGGCGGAATATGGAGGTCGGCTGATGTACGATACAACATTGGAATTACCAAGAACATGTCTTCTTGTGAACGGGAAACTAAAATGTCTTATGTTGCAGGAACACTGTTCACGGGACTTAACCATGGCAAGATTAAAATTGAAAATTGGAAGGGACCCAGAGAAATAACCATAGGCTCTGCATTCCTCCCATATGATTTGACTAATCTGCCCCATCAGAAGAAGTTGAGAACCTAATTTGCAATGCAAAGAGGAAAGGCGAACACCTAGTCCTTGGAGCAGATGCAAATTCACACCACATGGCATGGGGCAGCACGAACTGCTATGCAAGAGGTACGTCTTTACTAGAGTTTATTATTGGAATTGAGTTGATGATACTAAACCTAGGAAACAAGCCTACATTTATAAATAAAAATCATAGGGAGGTAATAGAAATTACACTAAGCACTACGCATATTGCAAACTGTATTAAAGACTGGAAGGTGCTGGAGGAACCATCATTGGCAGACCACCAGCACATCCAATTTGCAATAGATGCATGACTATGTGGAATTGAGATGTACAGAGACCCAAAACAAACTAACTGGGATAGATACAGAGAAGTTCTAGGGAAGGCTGTACAAAAATTTCCAACTAAAGTGAGAGGAGAGAAAGAATTGGAAGATGCAGTGGAACTATTAGAAGAGGCCATTATAGACTCATTCCATGACAACTGTCCTCTCAAAGAAAAGAAAAACACCAAAAAAGTAAGGTGGTGGAACAACAAACTAGCCAAAATGAATAAAAGAGGTTAGGATGTTGTATAGAATATCATCTAGAAATGGTATGTGGGATGTATATCATAGGAAACTCGATGAGTATAACCTAGAGATACGGAAAGCAAAAAGAAAATCTTGGAGACTGCTCTGTGAGAAAGTGGAATATCATACTGAAACAGCAAGGCTCCAGAAGGTTCTGAAAGCAACCCATATAAATCAAGTGGGGACTCTGGAGAAACCAGATGGCACATTTAACTCAGGCGGGGAGGGACATGCTGCAGATACTAATGGCGTGTCACTTTCCTGAGGGTGAGGAGATGACAGAAGAAGAAATGGTTGGAACAGAGACCGGAGCTCGAAAAGTAGACTGAAGTGTGCCAACAGAATAATAAAACATAACCATGTAAAATGGGCAATTGACACGTTTCATCCTATAAAGGCTCCGGGGCCAGATGAGATACAGACCATTATGTTTAACCTCCTTCAGGCTGAAAGCAATAGAGAAAATTCTGCATAAATATATCAGAAGAATGGTGCAACTGAACTCAATATTACATGAAAATCAGTTTGCATATAGACCTGGCAGATCCACTAAAGTATTGCAGTGGCGGAATTTCTAGATATAAAAGGAGCCTTCAGTAATACAACCTATGACTCTTTGATCAAAGCATTGGAAAAGAGCAAGGTGAGTAAAACCGTCGTCAAATGGATTAAATCCATGTTAGACGGAAGGAAGATAAAAGCAACCCTGTTTGAAGAAACGCTGACGGTTAGGGCCACCCGAGGCTGTGCTCAGGGAGGAGTTCTTTCGCCTCTGCTGTGGAACCTTGTCGTAAACAAAATCATAGCTATGCTCAGCAAACAGGGTTTTTATACACAAGGATACACAGATGATTTAGTTACTGTGGTACGAGGTAAAGTGATGAGGGTTATACAGGACCTCATGCAAAGATCACTTAACCTTGTGGAGAACTGGTGTCGGGAAGAACAACACTAGGTGTAGTGTTAGATGAAAATCTAACCAGGAATCCACATATAGAAAGGAACATAACCCGGGCCAAGAACTTGCTGTATGCATGTACAAGAGCCGTAGGGAAGACATGGGGTCTAAGACCATCAATGATAATGTGGATATACACAATGACATTAGACCGTTGATGGCCTATGCTGCAATCATCTGGTGGCAGAAAGTAAGTCAAGGAGAAGTCAGCAGTAGATTGGATAGCCTACAGAGAATGGCATGCATAGCCATAACTGGGGCTATGAGAACTACGCCAACAGAAGCCTTGAATACTTTTACTAGACTTCCCATCACTATGCAGTTTTATAAAAGGACAGCTAGAATGAGTTCATATAGATTGGCACAATCAGAGTGCTGTAATGCACAAAGACCCAATCTAGGACACTGTAAAATTAACAGAGTACAACTTTGAAAAACTGTTTGAGACCCAGATAATAAAAAATGAAGACTGGATATCAACAAATGGAATACTGAAAAAGAAGATACAGTGTGGTGGACTGATGGCTCAAAAGATTGTGGATGGCATAGGAGGGATCAACTGGGGAAGACCTGAGAGATCAATCCAGATTAGCCTTGGCAAACACACTACAGTCTTTCAAGCTGTAGTGATAGCTTTCACAACATGTCTTGAAGAAAATCTGAAAACGAGCTATAGGAATAAGAACATTTTCATTCTAACGGACAGCCAAGAGGCCATTAAGGTACTAGAAGCAGTCCGGATAATGTCCAGGATTATCTGGTATTGCCATTCACTTCTCCTAAAGCTCTCAAAGTACAACACTGTCAAAATAATATGGGTATCAAGGCATGCAGGTATAGAAGGAAATGAAAAGGCAGATAAACTAACCAGGAAATGGGCAGAAATGTATTTTGTAGACCCAGAACCTGTACGCGGGATTTCCTATGGACAAGCCCAACACTACATAGGAAAATGGGTACAAAAGAAACAAATGGAGAACTGGAAAAATAGTCCAGGATGCAGGCTTGCAAAGGAAATGATAAAAGGACCAAACAAGAAGCATACTCAAGAACTGTTGAAATTCAGCAGAGAAAATATAAGATTGGTAGTAGGACTGTTGACAGAACACTGCCATCTGAAAAAACACCTACATAGAATTGGAGTGATACAAATAAGAGATATAGGTAGGAAATGCAATGAAGCAGAGGAATCAACTGAACACATACTTTTCGAATGTGAGGTGCTGGGTAAAATCAGACTCTCCACTCTAGGACTACCAGGTGAAGAGAGAGAAAAAAACCAAGAAGACATAATAAGAACAACCTGCAGCTTTGTGAAGGGAGCAGGTATATCTAGATGGGAATGAAGGAAAAACATGATAACAAAGGATCTTACAGATCCACGCTAATTAGGAACTAATATTTATTTTAGAGGCTCCATGATGGAAAGAAGAAGAACTAAATACCCAGTGAGTGGGGGCAGCAGAATACATCCATGGTATCCGCTATCTGTCATAAAAGGTACCTAAAAGAGAGCCCAGGAGCTTACAACATGGAAGTGTAGGTTAGCAACCACAGGGCCCCTACCTGAGTCTGACATTGCTTCCACTTACTTGTGTTAGGCTCATCACCTTCATCTTTCCTATTAAAGCACCCTTCGTCGACTCTTGTTCTTTTCTGACCTCGATGATCTTAGGTTTACGAGGCCCAGAAGTCTTTCATTATCACGCCATTCATGGCCCTTCTACTTCTTTTGTCGATACCTTCATTCTAAGTATATGAGCTTATTTATTTTCCTTCTGATTAGTATGCATAGTAAATGGTTGTCCACTTGTACTTCCTCTTAAAACAATAATTACCACCCAGGAATAGTATGTGCGTAACATAAAATTCTAAGATGAAATTCTAAAAGAATTTAATTATATTAAGTTCACCTGCTCAATACACTTCTGCCATTTAATAAAGTATCTGTTTAAAAAGTTACATAGTTGTTTAAAAAACCACCTAAGACATGTTTCGACCTAGCCTAGAGGTCATCATCAGCTAACACTGTAACCAATACACAGTTACATGACACATGGTAAAGAAATAATAATAATAATAATAATAATAATAATAATAAAAACTTAAATTACAAGCAATTTGGACACCTTTAAGACAAACCAACGCACCTGATAAAACTGCATTGAGAAAAAACCAAATGAACATCAGGTTTATCAACTTGACAACTATAAGGAAGGATGTGGAGCAGGCGTGGGCCATGGGGAGACGGGCATTGTGGATTTAAAAAAAACAATGGTGATCCCGTGATCTGTAGATTTCTTTTCAAAATTAATGTTGCAAAATAAATTTTAACAATCCAATAAAAACAGGTCATCATAGTCAAACAAACCAATTTAGATGTAATTTACCAAGGGCTATTCTGTTAAAAAAAAAAAAAAAAAAGAGGTTAAAGAAAGAGATACATTAACATAATGCAACTTCCAGAATAAAACGATTAAAGGTAATAAGAACCAGATGATTTAAAAAATTACAATATTAAGTGAAAGTTAACGGTGCTTTCAGATAATCGCGCTACATAACTGAACAAGAGGGAAACCAAAAATGATTGAACTTGACGCAGAGGCTATTTAACTTACTTCCACACCAAAAACACTTCTGGTGTGGGGTAGAGGAAAAATTCATGTACATCAAATGATACAAAGATAATGGAAGCAAACCCCAAGGGAAATTAAATTAATTTATAAATTACGCTGTTCACAAAACCAAAAGAAAAGGGGAATTGCCTCCAAAATCAAACAGCTGGGCCCAGCTGAAAAGCTACGGCATCTTAATAATTGAGTGGCGAGTCTGTGCGAGTAGGGGTAAACTTCTATGTGAAAGGAAAAGCAAACATTGAATTTAAATAAAGGTGGAAATGAAACCAACAGTGCTTATCCCAAGGTGGGCCATCCCGGGTGGGAAGATCGAAGAAGTGCGTCCGCTTGCAGGGCTTGAAAGAAGCAAAGGACCTTGAAAGCATCCCTCGCTCTCTCTCGAGGAGGGCAAAGCTGGCCCGGTCCGATCACCAGGTAAAATTCTAAATTCCCATGGAGGGAATTAGATATTTTTCACCAATAGAGCATGTCAAAAACATATCAGATGTAAGGCTTATTCAGGCGTTTGCTCTATTAACCAGCGTTTCGTCTTGGGTCTGACACCAGATATGTTTTTGACATGCTCTATTGGTGAAAAATATCTAATTCCCTCCATGGGAATTTAGAATTTTCCATTCGGAATTGCTAGGCGGGCAATAATTCCATTGTGGAGATTTATCTCCCGTATGCAGTTATCAGACTGTGCCTCATATATAGGCTTCTGATAAGCTCACCTGCATACACCCAGCGTCAGTGGGTAGGGTCTGACACATCCCACTCTGACGAGTCTAGTGTCAGACCTAAGACGAAACGCTGGTTAATAGAGCAAACGCCTGAATAAGCCTTACATCTGATATGTTTATGATCACCAGGTAACCAATCAGACCACAGAAGCTTACCTCTCGCCACCCAGATTCACCAATCAAAACCCCTGTTATTTTGTCTGACGGAAATATTTATCAAGAACCTTCCATCTTATGAAACTAGTTCACAACTAGAACAGCCTTCCACCGAGCTTGATAGCTGCAGTCACTTAAGTGCGACCAGTATCCAGTAATCGGAAGAGAGTGGGTTCGAGCCCCACTGTCGGCAGCTCTGAAGATGGTTTTCCGTGGTTTCCCATTTTCACACCAGGCAAATGTCGGGGTTGTACCTTAATTAAGGCCACGGCCGCTTCCTTCCACTTCCTAGGCCTCTCCTATCCCATCGTCGCCATAAGACCTATCTGTGTCAGTGCGACATAAAGCAAATAGAATGGTAATTCTAAATTCCCATGGAGGGAATTAGATATTTTTCCACCAATAGAGCATATCAAAAATCAGATCAAAAATTAGATGTTGGCTTTTCAGGCACTTGCTGTATTAACCAGCATTTCGTCTTAGGTCTGACACTAGACTCGTCAGAGTGGGATGCCCACTGATGCTGGGGTGTATGCAGGTGAACTTATCAGAAGTCTCTTATGTGGCACAGTCTGATAACTGCATACGGGAGATAAAACTCCACAATGGAATTAATGGGAATTTAGAATTACCATTTGGAATTGCTAGGCGGGCATTAATTCCATTGTGGAGTTTTATCTCCCGTATGCAGTTATCAGACTGTGCCACATAAGAGGCTTCTGATAAGTTCACCTGCATACACCCCAGCATCAGTGGGAGGGTCTGACACATCCCACTCTGACGAGTCTAGTGTCAGACCTAAGACGAAATGCTGGTTAATAGAGCAAATGCCTGAAAAGCCAACATCTAATTTTTGATCTGATAGTAAAGCAAATAGCAAAGAAGAAAAAAAAAGAACATCCTTCTAGAATCGATAGGGGCAGACACCCCTTGTTCTGAAAATCCAAGTCACGAAAGTTTTACAACGTTACAAAATATCACCCAACAATAACGAAAACAACCCTTTACAATTCAATTTAGTAATATTAATAACAGTTACGTTTCCAAATGACTGTCTTCTGTAAGTCCACCAGTCCAAATGCACCGGGCGAGTTGGCCGTGCGCATAGAGGCGCGCGGCTGTGAGCTTGCATCTGGGAGATACTAGGTTCGAATCCCACTATCAGCAGCCCCGAAGATGGTTTTCCGTGGTTTCCCATTTTCACACCAGGCAAATGCTGGGGCTGTACCTTAATTAAGGCCACGGTCACTTCCTTCCAACTCCTAGGCCTTTCCTATCCTATCGTCGCCATAAGACCTATCTGTGTCGGTGCGACGTAAAGCCCCTAGCAAAAAAAAAAAAGTCCAAATGCGAAACATTTTTTTCCTTTTTTTTGGTTTTTGCCCCCCTTTCTTTCTTTACAAAACCTGTCACATCTTTGTGTTGGACAGTACACATCTCAGCCTTCCAATTTGAAGCTCGTCACATTCGTGGCACTGAAAACGTTGTAGCTGATAGCCTCAGTAGGATGTTCTATCCAGGCAGTTCTGATCCTCAATCAGTCTGCAGATCCCTCTCCTGAACCAGTTTCGGCCTTTGTGAATGTAGTTCTCACTAACTCTCCTTTTTTTTTCCTGAAGATATCGCTAAACATCAGGAAGATGATGCAGAATTGAAGGCTATTATTGACAAGATTAAATCTGGTGAACATGTTAAACTTTATGTTCTTAAGAATGGTGTTCTGTGTTGTCCTGCTCGCGGTCGCAGAGACCCCAAAATTGTCATGCCATCTAACCTAGTTCCAGCTCTCTTCAAGTATTTTCATGAATCCCCAGTGGGAGGTCACCTTGGGGTTTTCAAAACTAGAGAGAAAATCTGTAAATATTTCATTTGGAAATCCATGGACGGTAAAATCTGTACCCTTGTCAAATCTTGTAAAACTTGCAACATTAGTAAACCTGCCCCTAATACTCGCCTAGGTCTGTTGTCATCTGAGCAAGCTTCTCACCCTATGGAGATAGTATTAACTGATTACACTGGTCTTTTCCCGATGTCACAGACCGGCCATCGTTTCATACTTGTGTGTGTTGACGCATTCTTGCGTTTTACGTGGCTGTTCCCAACTCATATGGCTAATGCTAACACTACCATCTCCTGCTTGAAACAGATCTTTGTTCATTTGGACCCTGTCAATTTCTGGTGAGTGATAATGCAAGGGCTTTTACCTCTGTGTAGTTTCGTAATTTCTGTTTTGATCCATCCATTGCTCATATAACCACTACCCCGTATTATCCGAGGCCAAATGATGTTGAAAGAGTGAATCAAAATCTTCAATCCGCTCTCATTGCTTATCACTCTGCTGACCACTCTACGTGGGATTCATCACTAAATTGGTTGTCATTTGCTTTCAGCACTGCCACCCATGAGAGTCATAAGCAAACTCCTGCTTCCTTCATTAATGCTAGCTTTTACTCCCCACTTTCTAATCTTCTGTCTGACAATGCCAGTCCAGAAACGATCCGTACTGGCACCATGCGCATAAAAATTTGAAAGTTTATTACGCTAAAGTTCAGCGTAATTTCAATCATGGGTGAAGACCGCACAATCTTTCTGTGGGTGACCAGGTGTTTGTTAAAACGCATCCCGTCAGTAGTGGTGCGGACCGTGTTATCAGTAAGTTGGCCCCCAGATTTCGAGGTCCCTGCACCATCTTGAAATTCCTTACCCCGGTATCATTATTAGTAAGTGATCCCGAAAAGAAAAGAATCAGCAGAGTGCATCTGTCACATGTTAAGGCACCATAAGTTCTATATTGATGGGTAAATTCAGTTTTTCATGACCATAAAGATTTAGTTGAACGACATTTCTAATTTTAGATGCTGGCCAGCACATACTCCTTATCCCTGTATCCTAATCATAAGTTATTTGAGTAATTTAGTAATAGGAATTGTAATTGTTATGTGCAAATACATTAGGTATCCTCCTTAAGCATTTGTTTCCTTTAGTGTAATGGGTTTAGTATGATAAGTTAGATAGGTTTTAGTTTTCAGGTCACTAATTAGAATTTATTCCCCTAACATTTCAGGATCCAGATAAACTCTTGTAGTTTTTATTTTTCTTTCACCCATCGTTTATCTTGTCTGAAATGTATGAATAGTGCTTGCCCCGGGATCTGGGTGCCCCAAGTCCCTGGTGTGGGGAGGGGTCTCTACACGAAATTCATGGAGCCACCGGTTGGGTGACTAAGTCAGTAGATTAGCCAAAGAAAATTATAAAAATCCTCCCTTGAGCTCTGTTTTGGTCTCTTCAAGATCTTCTAGTCCGGCGGGGTGGCTCTGCCTCAAGTATTCCTCTGTCTGCTGCGTGTTGGTTTATGTTGCAGTGGCTGCGATAACAGACTCCATCTGACGGCAACCTAACGTGCCTAACTGAGGAGCACACTGTATGACTTGGGCGCTACCATCCAGCATCGCAATCCAGTAGCCAAATGTCCAGATGGCGGCAGTCTTGCTAGACTGCACCTCACTTCTCTGCCTGTTACCTGTTGGTTCAAGATACGGATGGTCTGCGCTGCAACTTGCCAGATGGTCATGGTTGGACTGAACTTGTATGGAGGCTGTTGGCAAATGGCCATGTCGGCAGCCATATAATCAGCAATAATAAGTGGTGAAGTTGGGCAACTTCGATGCTGTGACTAGAGTGAAAACTGACGCAAGATCAACTTATTCCAAACTTTGCAATGAAGGAGGCAGTGGACGCTTTCTTACAAGAAAATGAATGGGCTCTAGATTACTAACAGATTGTGGAAGCAATGAGTAATACATACTTTTCAGTGGACATAGTTAAGGTTGAAGCGGTTTTGGAAGGTTGTAAACATACTTTAGGATGGTTGTATTTTGCTGATGAAGATCTCTATATTCTATGCTTATCACCTTTTAAATAGTTATCCCTCAAGTTACAGAAGGGATCTTTGATGTAGTGTCATTTTTTTTTGGAAGTTCAACTTAAAGTAACAATGCCTGTCAGTAAAGAGACTGTCAAACTTTCTGAAAACCATCAGTGCAATGTATACTTAAATTCTTCTGTGAATGCTATTATGTTATGTATTACTAGATAGCAGTGGTATGGTGTGTCAGTTCCTCTTGTGCAATCAAAACCCCAGTCAATCTCAAGTGTATTAATATGGTAATGGTCAAGCTTTCGATGGGGGGTGGGGGAGATGCGACAGGTTTTGTAAGAAAAGAAGAGGAAAAAAAAGAGAACCAAATGTGTTGTATTTGGACTGGTGGACTTATAGAAGACAGTCATTTGGAAATGTCATCATCATCATCATCATCATCATCATTTCTTCGCTCCAGCAAGCTGGGAGCGGTTGTGTACGAGCCTCCTCCAGTTTGTTTTATCCATCCACAGCTGCTGCTCATATATTTGACACCAGTTCACATCTCTAATTTCAAGATCCTTCATTATCTGTTTTTCCCAAACACCACGAGGTCTTCCTCTGGGTCTCTTCCCAGGAACATTGTGGTCAAAGTATGTTCGAGGAGTCCTGTGAGGGTCCATTCTTTTCATGTGACCATACCAATGCAATCACTTCACTTCTAGAGTCTCCAACAAGCTTCTTTCCAATCCAAGCTGTTGTCGGATATCCACATTCCTTATTTTATCCATTTTTGTTTTTTGTAGACAAGAACGGAGAAACTTCATTTCTGTTGCCTGAAGACGACTCTTTGTTGGTCCAGTAAGTGTTGCTGCTTCCAGGCCATACGTCAATACAGGTACTAAATATATTTTGTACAAGCTGATCTTGGGAGGTAACGGAAATGTTTCATCCCAAAGTATTTGACGTACAGTATGATAGAATTTGGAAGCTTTCTGTATTCTGTTACTAATCTCTTGATGTATGGTATTGTCTGATGACAGAACACTACCTAAATACTGGAAGTTGTCTACAATATCCATCTCCTTATCTCCAATTCTTAGATGAACAGTTGGAGAGTTTCTACTCATCACCAAGCCAACTGCCTTAGTTTTGCTGATTTTGAGACCTAAGGTTGTAAAAGCTTCATGCCAGAGATCTAGTCTAGTTTGTACTTCAGCTTCTGTCTCACCCCATACCATTACATCATCAGCAAAAACCGGGGCATTAGTTGTTGGATCCTTTCTCTTAACCGCTTTTAAAACTTCATCCATTATGATTATGAAGAGAAGTAAGTGGCAAAAGACAACTTCCTTGCTGGACTCCACTCTTCGTTTCAAACCAACCTGATCTTCCATCCTGGACCTGGACACAACACTTGGTTTCATCATATAATCGTTGTACTCGCGCTATGATGTCATCGGGCACTTTCTTATGTCTCAAACATTCCCATATATGCCTGTGTGGTACATGGTCATATGCTTTCTCGATGTCCAGAAAAACAGTTATAAGTGTTTTACCTTTCTCCCAATACTTCTCATAGAGCATTCTGGTGGCAAAAATGAGGTCTATAGTTGATCTGTGAGGTCTAAATCCATGTTGTTCCTCCTCAAGTGTAGGTTCAATATATTTTCTAATCCTGCTCTCAAGGATGGATTCGTAGATTTTGAGGCCATGGGACAGCAGAGTTATACCTCTGTAATTGGTACATTTCTTTCTATCACCTTTTTTCAACAATGGGATGATGACTCCTTGCTTCCAGTCATTGGGTATTACATTCTCTTTGCAGATTTTATTTAGTACCCTGTACATCCACTGTTGTCCTACCTCTCCTAGTGCTTTGATCATCTCAACACTTAATTCATCTGATCCAGTTGATGTGTTGTTTTTCAGCTTAGATATTGCTGTCTCTACTTCCAACCATGTCAGACTAGTGGTATTTGTGCTGCCAAAATCATAAGGTTTGTCGTCTAATGGAGTGACATTTTCATAGCAGTTCAGCAAAGTTTCAAAGTGCCTTTGGAACTCCTGTAATATTTTAGTCTTATCCCTAGTCACCTCACCATTAGGAAGTTCTACAGATTGGATAGATTCATTTTGAGTTCTCCTAATCTTAACAATATTGTACAACAGTTTTTTGATTTCCATCTTGCATTATTTTGGTAGCCAGATATTCCTTGCATTTCTGCTTTTCAGCTACAACCAACTGTTTGACCTGTAATTTTTTCTTTCTGTAAAGTGACAGCTTCTTCTCTATTTCATGTTGATCTCCCCGTGTTCTTGCTTGATATAAGGATCTTCTTGCACGGTTTCTGTCATTGATAGCCTTTTTAATATCATCATTCCACCAGGCAGTTTCTTTAGGTTTTCTTATTTGACTCTGTCGTCCACATACTTTTTCTGCTGTACCAACCACAACCTTCTTTAGAGTATCCCATTATTCATCTACCAATTTCAGTTCTTCTCTCGGCAGCAAACTGCGGACACCTTCCCTGAATTCTTCCTTTACACTTGGCTCGGTTAGTCGCCAAGTTTTTATTTTTGGGACTCTTTTGTAACAGACTTTAGGAGTTCTATCCTCCGCAATAACTGCAACCAACAGTCTATGGTCTCCATCAAGGTCTTCACTTGGAATGACGTTAACATCAATGACATTTTTCCATACATTTTGATCTATCGGAATATAATCTATTACTGTACCGATTTTATCATCCCAGCTATACCTTGTGATTTTATGGGAGTCCCTTTTCTTGAACCAAGTGTTACTCACTATCAGGTTGTTTCTTATGCATAGATCTAGCATACATTCTCCCTCTTCATTTCTGTTTCCCATTCCATGAGGGCCCAATATGGATTCATATCCTGTTCGTTGGGAGCCAACTTGTGAATTAAAATCACCCATTACAATTAGATTGTCATACTCAGTGTGTTCTTCCAAGTTATTAAGGAAGTTGGCCTTTTCCTCTTTGGAGCATCCTACCTGTGGAGCATAGACTTGGATCACATTGTACTTTTTCCCTCCTAAGTTCACAGATAACTTAATTGTCCTTTCACTAACAAACTCAACTTCACTACAAGCATCTATGTCTTTATGTATTAAAAATCCTACTCCATTCTTAGACTCTACTTCATTTCCAGACCAGTAGAGACTATAGTCCAATATTCATTTTCCCAGTTTTCTTCCACTTTGTTTCACTCAGGCCCATGATCAGAAATTTCCTCCTTTCCATGAGGTCGACCAGCTCTTCAGTTTTGTTTGTCAATGTTCCCACTCTGATACTTTGTCTTCGTTTGGTTTGGGTAGCTGGTGTAACATCGGGCTGTAAACCGTCATTTGCACCAAACTGATGTTGTCGTCGTGAATTCCTACATTCAAGGCTCGTATTATTCTTGAAAGCAACTTTTTCAGTAATGCCTCTGTTGACCTGCTGAGCCTAACACTGATGAAGATTTTCTTTCAGGGTTTTCTCACTTAGCCTTTGGTGTCCAATCACCTCAACCTACAAGGCAGCAGGTTGTACTCATATTAATCCCTGAATACAGGGCTGCCTCTTCCGCTATCTCCACCATACCGAAGTCCACCTTCCTCCCTGTAGAAGTCGCTGAGGTCTTCACTCGTAACCCTGAGCTGGGACCCTTACCAGATGTTACACACCGGGTCAGTGTGCTCTGGGACTCGCATAGGCAGGGGCGCCACTCCCTGGGTAGGACTGCCTCCGAAAAGGGTCCCTACCTGCTATCTCTATTCATCATCATCATCATCATCATCATTTCCCTTTATCCAGCTGTAGCCGGGTAGGGGCAAATAGGGTTCCTCTCCACTTTCTTCGGTCTTTCCACCACTTCTCCTCCAACACTGTGTCCCATTCCAGGTTTCTTTCTATAATGCTGCGTTGGATGGTATCCTTCCATCTCAATCGTGGTCATCCACGGACTCTCCTTCCTTGGATTTGCATTTCCATCACCTTTTTTGGGATTCTTTCGTCGCTCATTCGCTTTATGTGCCCAAACCATCTTAGTCGGCTCTTCTCTATTCTATCATTAATTTTTTCCACTCCAATTTCTTCCCGGATTTTCTCATTCCTTATTTTGTCTCTTCTACTCTTCTGTATCATACTCCTCAAGAACTTCGTTTCGGCTGCCTGTATTCGACTCTCATCCTTCTTTGTCATTGTCCAAGTTTCTGCTCCGTAAGTTGTTATGGGTACGTAATACATCTTGTACATAGTATCCTTTGCTTCCATTGGCACATCTTTGTCCCATAACATGTTTCTTACACTATGATAGAAACAACTTCCAGCTTGAATCCTTTTACTAATCTCAGCATCCAGTCGAGCATTCTCTATTAATTCACTCCCCAGGTATTTAAACGCTTCCACTACTTCCAGGGGCTTGTCTGCAAGTCTAATCTGACCTTTCCCTTCTTTCTCCCCTCTAGTCATAACAAGAGTTTTACTCTTTTCTACACTTATTTTCAATCCACATTCTTCGATCTTCCCTTTCACCACATTCAACTGTTCTTGAACCTTCCTGTCGTCTTCTCTCCAAATCACAATATCATCTGCAAATAACATCATGTTCATTTCTCTTCCTCCATATGCTGCTTTTGCTGTTCTCATGATGTCATCCATTACTATTGTAAACAGGATTGGTGATAGAACACTTCCCTGTCTCAGCCCACTAGCTATTTTGAACCAACTTGTCCTGCCAACTTGTGTTTGCACGCAACTACAACATTCCTTATACAATGCCATGATCATTTTTTTTAATCCCTGTCCAATTCCTTTTTGCACCAGACTGTCCCAAACTTTCGTCCTAGGGACACTGTCATATGCCTTTTCAATATCAATGAATGTCATCACCATATCATTCCCGTGCTCCCAATGCTTTTCCATTAGTTGTATCACCTTTTTGCCAATCCTCAGGGACCTCCTCATTCTCCCAGACATTCCTGAGAACCCGATATGTCCACTGCAGGCCTACAGCTCCAGCTGCCTTTATCATCTCCACTGAAATTTCATCTATTCCAGCACTTTTTCCATTCTTCATCTTTCTTACTGCCATTTCAATTTCATTCATTGTAATTTCTTTATCCATTTCTTCATCAACTAATTGCCTTTCGTGGTCGTCCATTGAATGACTGTCATCCGTTCTTATATTCAGCAGCTTCTGAAAATACTCTCTCCATCTATTTCTTATTTCTTCTGGCTTTGTTAAAATTATGCCACCATCCTTCACAAATCTGGTGTTTACTTGATCTCTCTTTTTGTTTCTTAAGATACCATACAGTAATTTCTTGCTGCCCTGCGAATCATCTCTCAATTTCTGCGTGAATAAGGCCCAGCTTTTCCTCTTTTCTTCCTCCACTACTTTCTTGGTCAAATTCTTTGCCTCCACATATTTTCTTCTACTTTCTTCAGTCTTAGATGTTTTCCATGCTTTCCATGCCATTTTCTTTTCCTTCACTTTAATCTTTACCGTATCATTCCACTAGTGTGTTTCTTTGTCTTTCACATTTCCTGATGTTCTACCACACACCTTTTCTGCACATCCAACCAGTACAACGTAAGGTAAATTACTCACTTTGCACTGACAGAATACCACATACCAACCAAATACCACATATTTTGGCAGGTAACTTATCCCTCAATGGAGGGATGTATTCAACTATTCTGTGTTTCTGTGGTGACAGGTAGTGTGGTGTAGTATGTTGTGTGTAAATGAAGACGTCTATATTAATACAGATGCAAACAGTCAGTCTCTTAGCAAGAGGAATTGAACTGGCTCTAAGAATTCCAATGTAAGACTTACATCATTTTCTGAATCTGCTTCATATTGTTGTGTAAGGCATTCAGATGCTTCTCCACTGAATTTGTACATGATACGTAGGTCACCTGCTTCCAGTCGATGCCCAAGAAGTGTAATATATCCCTGGGCTTGGAACTGCTGAATTTCGACATCTGTAAGATCCTGCAAGGAAAAGAAAGACCTCCAGTAAATCTTGATCCTAGTAAAATAAAATCCTGTTCATGCTCACATTGTTAAAAGAAGACAAAGTATTAGAATAATTTGGGGATATTAGGTCGTGTAATGTAATAATCTGCCAATCCCATCCATGAGAGAAGGCACAATATCAAGGCCATAAAGCCTAATATCATCACAGGCAAGTGCATGCGATCTATCAAAGATCCTATTGGTTTCAACTGTGCTGGAATATATATGATTCCTTGCTCCTGTGCACGGTTTTATGTTGGCCAAACATGTAGGAAGGTAGCAAAGAGGGTTAAAGAACACCTGTGCCAACAAGAGAAGTCTGCTACAGCAGAACATGCTATACATAATGACCATCAAATCATTTTTGATACAACTTCTGTCATTCTGTCATTACCTAGAATTATTGGTGAGGTGATAGAAATTGCTAATCACCCGAATAATTTTAATAACGGTGATGGCTATATACTGAGCGGATCATGGCTACCCTCCAGTTAACTCGTCAACATCTTTCTCTGTGACTCTGGAGGCCCTGGAATGAACTATATTTCCAACAGGGTCTCTCTATCTTGAGTCTAGTTACTGTGGAGTGACGGTTGCCATTACATGCTTTGTTACTGCTCTGAAGACGATCCTCGTCACAGGGTCGAAACGTGTCAGCAGATTTATTACATTACGCGACCTAATATCCCCAAATTATTATAATGTCATTTAGTGGTCGTGAAAGTCTACATATTAAGATAAGACAAAGTATATTTGGAAACTAGATACTCATTAGTAATGGAACTTCAAAACCAACAGTACGAGGTATTGCTTAGATCAACCACCGTATCTCAGCCAGTGATATAATTTTTAAACATATCTTTCTCTGAGAACTGCTTCATTTTTTCACAGTTTTTTTTGCACTAACATAGGATTTTTGTACACTGGGAAAGGAAAGGGATCTGACTAAATAGGTAGCAAATAACGAGTTATAAAACAAAATCAGAATTTCTTGCTGAAGAAACAAAGAGTGGTGGTGGTGGTGATCACTGTTTTAAGAGGAAGTACAACTAAGCAACCATCCTCTATGTAACACCAATCAGAGATAAAACATGGAAGGGATTTGACACTCCGAAAAATGAAGGTATCGGCCAAAGGAAGACAGCGGCCATGAAGGGCATGAAAATGAAAGACCCCTAGGCCTCGAGTGCTCTAATACCATCGAGTCAGAAAAGAAGAGTTGACCAAGGGAGGTCGGATAGGATAGATGAAAGTGAGGAGCCTGGCACAAGCAAGTGGAAGCAATGCCAGGACTCAGCCAAGGGTTCTGTGATCGCCAACCCATGCTCCCAAGTTAAGAGCCCCTGGGGTCCCTTTTAGTCGCCACTTATGACAAGCAGGGTGTTATTCTCCTGCCCCCACCCACAGGAGGAGAAGAAATAAAGATCTGCCACTCCTTGCTCAAACATCACAGAGGCAAAATATAATGTTGGGAGACAAGGAAGAATAATTAATCTGGTCCATCCAAACCTTACTGTGTGCATGTGTGAAAGAAAGAAAGAAAGAAAGAAAGAAAGAACCTAAATAAATAAATAAAAATAATAAAGAAGACAGAAGGTAGCATATAATTGAGAAGCACACAAATATTATAATAATAATAATAATAATAATAATAATAATAATAATAATAATAATAATAATAATAATAATAATAATAATAACAACAACAACAACAACAACAACATCATAGTCATCATTATCATCCAAGCTGGTTCTAGGCCATGTTGCCTATTACAGTCTTGATCCATCTCTTAGCTAGGAGTCCAGCAGGGCATCTTTCTCTGGGTTGGGATCAAAAGATCTGCTTTATTTTTTTCCTTTACCATTCGATTGACATGGTCTTTCCAGTTCTTCTGGTATCTTCCTAGCCATTTTACTTTTCTTGTCACCTTGCACCAATGCAGGTTTCATAGCAACTATATTATGGGAAGGCTAGAACCGGGAAGGAAGCGACCGTGGCTTTATTATTTGCCTTGTGTGAAAATGGGAAACTATGGAGAACCACTTTTGGGGCTGTCAACAGCGGGATTTAAACCCACTATCTCCCAAATACAAGCCCACTGCTGCATGGCCCAAACCACGTAGCTTACGCATTTTAATACATATTCTACATTCAATTATAATTATCAAGTCCTTGTTCCTGTATATCCAGCTGTACGTCTCTTAAATCTCATCTCAGCAGCAGTGTTTCTGAGTTTGTCTCTTTTTCCTAACTGTACAACAGAACTGGTCTGGCTAGTATTTTGTAAATGTGCAGTGCTGAGTTTCTCTGGACTAAAGACAGTTTCATTACTGAGTATACAGAATCTCTGGTTTTATGCTTAAAGTAAATACAAAATTTTAATATTCCACCTTCTCAATACTAAAAAATCATGTGATGTTGTTACAAAAACATTACAATGACATTAAAATGGTACTAGTTTCGGTCCACTGTGGACCATCGTCAGCCTAGCCAAATTACAACAGTAAAAGACATAGTGATAAAAAATAGTATGGAGAAATGAGAGGATCTAAAAGGATGGGATGGTGGTGGAATGACAGATAAAAGTGAAAAAACCGTAGTTGCAAATAATGATAAAAGTAGCAGAAGTGTTCACAATGACAAGTAAAATCTTGTGAAGTCACATAAAAACCCTTGATGAGATAGTCAGGTTGGCAGTTGCTCCTCTGTTGCACGATTGACATATATAACTACGTATATGCTTCTAGAAAGTTGTAGATGTGAGTTCCACTTTTGCGTAGAGGGAAGAATTGTCCAATGAGACTAGCACCAGATTAAAATTGACAAAGTTGAACCTGTTCTATGGTGGAATTAAAGGCTTTCTGTGTTGAACAGAAGTCTCAGTTCAATCGGGACCCCAATGAACCTGGGGAGAGAAGATAGTATTAACGCGGTAATCGGATAGAGAAGAAGCGAGGCACCGGAAAATATAAACGATGACTCACCTTGCGCTGCGTGGAACAAACTTGCTGGATTGAATGCAACTTACGGAGTGAGCGTAGCGCGGAGTAGATCAGCAGAAAAGGGGTAGGTGAATACGGAGGAGAGGAATGACGTAAGTAGTGGAGGGTGGGAGGGATGGGAAGGTTCAAGGCGGGGTGGACGGGAGAGGAAGTGAAGGTGTTTGTACTGTCGGGGGACCCTTGATTGACTTAAAGAAAGAATTTTGAACGACCGATTTGTTTTTTCTGTAATAAGTAATGAAAAGGTCAAATAAAATATTGGGTTTCTCAGTTATTTCGTTAAGGTTATAGTTGGCATTAAAGTATTGATCTAAATGAATGTAAAAGTTCTCTATTATATTGAGTAGAGGTCCTTTCTTAGCTATTTTGAGTGTCCATGTCTGTTTATACAAAAACAATCATTTGAGTAAATTGGAAATTCAAGATTTCATTACATTGTTGAAATTAGTCGTAAATAACAACTTTTTTACGTTTAATGATACCATCTATCAACAAAACGGTCTGGCAATGGGTTCACCTGCATCAGGCATTCTCGCAGAAATCTATCTGGACTTTCTCGAGAACACTAAAATCGACAATAAATTCGACAATATTCTCCTTTGGGCTAGGTACGTCGATGATGTCCTAGTAGTTATCAACGAGAACTTGGAAGATGCTCACACCACACTCCAAACACTTAATAACATCGATCCGCATATTAAATTCACATTGGAGTCAGAAGTAGATCAAAAAATCAATTTTCTGGATATTACAATCACTAGACAACAGGAATCTTTAACCTACAAGATCTACAGAAAGCCCACCCAATCGGCCGTCACAATCCGACAAGATTCAGCTCACCCCCTCCCCCACAAAAAAGCAACATATAACAGTCTTGTACATAGAGCATTCAACGTTCCTATGAATAAAAATGATCTTCATACCGAATTGAATACTATCCGCTACATCGCCAGATTCAATGGCTTCAATAGCCATTTCATAGAAAACATCATTAACAAACATAAATTTCGCCCCAAAACCACACTTAAAAAAGAACCACCTAAACATGACTCTTTTTCCATCTTCACTTACGTCAATGGAATTCACAAGATCACCAACGTTTTAAAGAAAAAAGGTATGAAAATAGCCTTTAAAACCAACAACAACAACACACAAATCTTACATAACACATCACGTGTTAATAAAATAAATAGGTACACAAAATCAGGCGTCTACAGGATTAAATGTAATACATGCTCTAATATTTCTTATGTGGGGCAAACCGGCCGGAGCTTCAACATTAGATATTTAGAACATTTCAATGCAGTCAGATACAACAAATTTTCAGCTATCGGCCAACATATGGTCGACTATAACCACAAATTCACGAATATTGAAACAGACATGGACATTCTCAAAATAGCTAAGAAAGGACCTCTACTCAATATAATAGAGAACTTTTACATTCATTTAGATCAATACTTTAATGCCAACTATAACCTTAACGAAATAACTGAGAAACCCAATATTTTATTTGACCTTTTCATTACTTATTACAGAAAAAACAAATCGGTCGTTCAAAATTCTTTCTCTAAGTCAATCAAGGGTCCCCCGACAGTACAAACACCTTCACTTCCTCTCCCGTCCACCCCGCCTTGAACCTTCCCATCCCTCCCACCCTCCACTACTTACGTCATTCCTCTCCTCCGTATTCACCTACCCCTTTTCTGCTGATCTACTCCGCACTACGCTCACTCCGTAAGTTGCATTCAATCCAGCAAGTTTGTTCCACGCAGCGCAAGGTGAGTCATCGTTTATATTTTCCGGTGCCTCGCTTCTTCTCTATCCGATTACCGCGTTAATACTATCTTCTCTCCCCAGGTTCATTGGGGTCCCGATTGAACTGAGACTTCTGTTCAACACAGAAAGCCTTTAATTCCACCATAGAACAGGTTCAACTTTGTCAATTTTAATCTGGTGCTAGTCTCATTGGACAATTCTTCCCTCTACGCAAAAGTGGAACTCACATCTACAACTTTCTAGAAGCATATACGTAGTTATATATGTCAATCGTGCAACAGAGGAGCAACTGCCAACCTGACTATCTCATCAAGGGTTTTTACGTGACTTCACAAGATTTTACTTGTCATTGTGAACACTTCTGCTACTTTTATCATTATTTGCAACTACGGTTTTTTCACTTTTATCTGTCATTCCACCACCATCCCATCCTTTTAGATCCTCTCATTTCTCCATACTATTTTTTATCACTATGTCTTTTACTGTTGTAATTTGGCTAGGCTGATGATGGTCCACAGTGGACCGAAACTAGTACCATTTTAATGTCATTGTAATGTTTTTGTAAAAACATCACATGATTTTTTAGTATTGAGAAGGTGGAATATTAAAATTTTGTATTTACTTTAAGCATAGTCTCAACTCAATACGGAACCTAACAATGAAGTTTATTACTTTTAATCTCTGGTTTTGTTAAATTTTTGCAAGGTTTTAACATCCGTGCTGCTGTGAAATTATACAGAGTAGTTGAGATAGTTGAAGGAGTCAGAACTGATACTTTCATATCATATTCAGCAGCCCCCAGTCTCCTGTGAGAGCTTTCATAGAGATTATGATAAGTGAGGAAGAGCCATAACAGTGTTGTGCACCTCTGTTGATTGTGCTGATTTCCATTATGATACTGTGCTATTAATTCATACTACAATATTGTTTGCATATACTGAGTATATACTGCGGATCATTTAACCTCATCATTTTGTAGTATTTCTAAAAGTCTTGCTCTGTTTACTCTGTTCAAGGCCATTTTATAGTGAACTAGCTGTAGTACCTGTACCCGTCATTGACAGGACAATAACTTGATGATGATGATGATGATGATGATGATGATGATGCTTGTTGTTTAAAGGGACCTAACATCGAAGGTCATCGGCCCTGGACAATAACTTAGCATGTGCAAGATTATATTACTGAGGTTATATATAAGGGGTACCTATGTCTTCCTTTTGTGGGTATTTAGGGGTTATAATCAGTTTGATGAACTAGTAGGAGACATGAGCCCTGTGCTCCTGCGTCATCTTGCTTGTGTGCCAGGTCTACGATTCATCCTTCGCTTACTTGTGTATTGTCGTGAAGGCCAATGCGAGCTCGATCACATTCCTGTGCTGAGATGGCAGTGCGTCGCGCATTTACGATTGTACATGTTACTGATAAGGTGTTGTCAATAAAACACAAAAGTAATCACTAACACAGTAATATATACTATACAAAATGAGTAATGTTGCCAGTGTTATTGAACTTCTCATGAAATGTTTTACCAGGTACACCCAAAAGATTTGAACTTATTTACTAACAATTGTAATTTACCAAAACAGGAGGACTTTCCCTTGCAGATGGGCTAGATTATTTACATTTAAAAAGCTTGGGAGAAAAAGTACATTATAACCCTACAGTACCATGTCATTAAAAAAAAAAAAATGCTTATGAAAATTTACTATGAATTATAAGCAGAGTGGCGAGTTTCACTTTCGTCTCGTGGATACCAGCCGGGAATATGATGTTCTTCGGTAATGTTTTGCATTTAAATGTAAGGTACGAAGGTAGTTTACGGCCGTCAGTAGTAATGGCCAATATCACTGTACACTGTAACAGTTAGTTTTAATTACAACACTTTTCCCAGAAACAGCAGTGTTCCTTGGCATGTCAAAATACATAGTCATCTGGTCAGAAATGACGATCTGCGGGAGGTGATACGAGTTCTGCTGCTTTAACCTGATCACATGCCTGTGAAACTCCATACCTTTATCGGAGCAGTTGTTAGGCATCTTTTTGGCACAAAGACATTTTCCACCGAAATGAGCTGTTATTATGCTGCACAAACAGAATAACCCACCCACTCCGTGCCTTATATAAGTTCTCGGAATATTGTAGGATCGTGCAATTTCCTGTGCTTTTAGTTGTAACATTTTGCGAGAAACCCTGCAACCACTGTTCCGCATCTCTCTCACCCATTCCAGTAACACTTCAACACCTGCAAACTTGCCCTGTTTTGGGCCAAAGAATGCTACTTGCTGCTTTCTCCAATTACCCACTTGTTTTTGTGAATAGAAAAATTGTTATAATTTTCTTCTGCAAATTTCACCACTACACGTCTGAAGCCGTGTGACTGTTAACAAATATTTACTAACAAGGCAGTGGCCTTTTCTGTTTGTTACTACAGACATTCTTGTGACAAGCCCACGAACTGATGGGTGGCTCTTAATCGGCGCAAACATTTATGGGAATATTCGGTCAAAAAAATTGGGGTGTGGCTTGATAAGAGAGTAAATACGGTATTCGCGATATATTCACTCTTCATTAATTTCATATATAATTAAATCAGATTCTCAAAAATTATTCTGTATATATACCTGCTTGTCTTTCATTACTATATTAGGCCGGCTCCATGGCTAAATGGTTAGCGTGCTGGCCTTTGGTCACAGGGGCTCTGGGTTTGATTCCCGGCAGGGTCGGGAATTTTAACCATAATTGGTCAAATCCACTGGCATGGGGGCTGGGTGTATATGTCATCATCATTTCATCCTCATCACGACGTGCAGGTCGCCTACGGGAGTCAAATCAAAAGACCTGCATCTGGCGAGCCGAACTTGTCCTTGGACACTCCCGGCACTAAAAGCCCTACACAATTTACATTTCATTACTATATTCATCTAGTATTTATAATGGTAGCAGTAGTTTGCTTGTGATGTTTCCCAAGTGCCCAGAATTTTCATCTGATGACCACAAAACATTTCTCAATATTAAATAACTCAAAGCATTGAATGTCTTACAGAAATGTGCACTTGTCCAATTTTTTTGGAGATTCTGTACTAAATTATCTTATCTGCATGTAAAGATCACTAGTGACATACCTGGTGTTCAGCTGACAAAATTAATTAAAACTCAGCCATAGTCACCCAAGAGAGATTTGGTTTACTCAGCCATCTAGCTGGCCTAGAGTTAAACGGCTTTATGTTGCACTAACAAAGGTCTTATGGCGATGATGGGATAGGACAGGGGTAGGAGTTGCAAGGAAGCAGCCATGGCCTTAATTAAGGTACAAACTCGGCATTTGCCTGGTGTGAAAATGGGGAAACCACGGAAAACCATCTTCAGGGCTGCCGACAGTGGGTTTCGACCCCACTATCTCCTGAATGCAAGCTGACGGCGGCAAGCCCATAACCACACGGCTATCTCGCTCAGTATTATTATTATTTTTTTAGAAGTATTACCAAAATACAAAACAATAGAAATGGTTAACTCAAGTTAGGAAATAAAGAACATAATTACAGTATGTGGTGCTGGATAATGGACTAACAAAGGGATTTAGAATGCTATGTTCATCGAAGGTATGGTGAGGCTATGTTCAGGAAGGACAGAGCAAGTGAAAATGAGAAATTTTGGGAATATTTCTGAAAATGCTGCAAGTTCTGAAGATGTGGAAAAAATTACAGTTCCGGCCCAGAATTAGCTACTTCCAAGTCCACAGGGGTTAGCAAGCATTAATTTGAGGGCTGGGATGATGGGGAGGTTCTACTTCTGCAGGTTTGCCCTGCACCAGCCAACCTCAGATTTTAGCCTGTTTAAGGATTTTCAAATGATCCACTTCTCCATATCCCCAAGAGCCAGCCCTGTGGTGTAGGTGTAGCAGGTCTGCCTCTTACCTTGAAGCCCCGGGTTTGATTCCTGGCCAGGTCAGGGATTTTTTCCTGGATCTGAGGGTTGGTTCGAGGTCCACTCAGCCTACGTGATTACGATTGAGGAGCTATCTGACGGTGAGATGGCGGCCCCAGTCTAGAAAGCCAAGAACAACGGCTGAGAGGATTCATAGTGTTGACCACATGACACCTTGCAATCTGCAGGCATTCGGGCTGAATAGCAGTTGCTTGGTAAGTCATGATCTTTAGGGGCTGTTGCGCCATGGGGTTTGGTTTCTATATGACCACGAGGTAGCGATTCTTTGGGTTTCATCCAGTTCGAGAGATGTGGTGTTTTCTCCCTCCATTTAAGAATTCTAGTTTTCTCAGCTTTCTGTCCCGACATTCCGAGGTTCTTAAGAAGCATTTTCTTAATTTTAACCTTTGTTGTAAAGGTTTATACCCAAAGAGTGGGTGAGAAGGCTGCAAGGTTGGTTTACTCCTTTCATGGTTGGCTGCAACTTCTCTGCTGATATCACCTGGAACAATGCCAGCAAGACCAGTAATGATTCTGCAGCTCTCGTTAAGGGCAGTTTCAGCCTGTTTGGCATGTGGCACCAAATATAATGCAGTGATATTAGCACATATGGTTCTCTTTGCATTTGGGCCTTCCTCTCTGATTGTCTTCCCTTTCACATGATCGCAACAGTATACTACAAAACAAAGTATCAGGTTAATATTAAAAAAGTATGGACAAATGAACAAAGCTCTTAAAACATTGCTGGGATGATTCCATACAACTCTCTATAGAGTTAATTACCAGTTGACTGCCACTGATACTTCCCTATTTTGCTCTATATCGGAAAAGGGTCTAAAACAAAATTTAAGTTTGTAAATAATATTCTAAATAAATCTGTCATGTAATTTTACTGTAAAATCAAACTTAAGAGAGATGCATCAAGTTTTATTTTTTACGCTCTCTTTGAAGACACCTTCTGCAGTGTTATTTTGAATAGCTAAGATCCTACTTACCCTTATTTATTTAATATCTAAAAACGACACAGGAACCCTATTTTACCAAAGGTATATTAGGGTTATAGTTTAAATTCATAACACAGAGAATTCTTATAAATCGAGTTTACAAAAAAGTTTGTTAATGAATGTGAGAAACTGCACATAACAACATTGCCTCTTGAGTACATGATACAGTGGTTCAGAAAGTTTCAGGTTACAACCATTCAGGTGGCATTGTAACAAATATCTTCTCATTTCAAACACTGGACACTTAAATAGCAAATGATTCACTGTCTGAATATAGCTACAAAAGCATAAGTAGCCGTCTGTAACGTTAAGTTTAAAGCGTTCCAAATATTTAAATTTTCCATGACCAGTTAAAAATTTTGTGCAAAGTTCGGCACTAATGCTTTACACAATAGTCTATTTGAAATTCCGGAAAAAATATTTCTTGCATAACAGATCCTTCCAAACTACATGTCCATACAATATTCTAGTGATGTAAAATACACTGCCTGATTTGTCTTTGAATATAGCATATTGGAGATTTATGGTGTGCAATATCCAAATGAGACATAGCAGTCGATTTAGCTAATGAATGTGCTTTTCCATTACCAGTAAACCCAGTGTGACCTTTAATCCCAGATGTACAGATGTGAGAACACTCCTGAGCTATTGCTTTGATACTGACAGCTATTGGATTTAAGTCATATTTATTGTTTACCGAGTTCAATGCAGCTTGTGAATCACTGAAGATTCGTACTATTTTGCTGTTAGTTTTGCACCATTGTAACGCACACTTTAAGGCCCTAAGTTCTGCCTGAAAAGTTGAGCAGTTGGGAGAAAGTTCATACTGAGCTGCAAAAATTTCAGCATCATTCTCATAGACTACAAATGCACAGCCAACACCGTTAATTCCATCAGAACTTGGTATGCTGGAGCCATCAATGTATATGATACAATTATGGGTGTTAAAGCAATTTTTAAGCATTAAGCTTCTTGAATTGACTTGGATGGGAGGATTCCAAAATGTCACACTTCTGCTCTATAATAATGTTGAAAATTGGCAAAGGTGATACTCTTCTTTTCTTCAGTATCAACAGCTCGGCTTTGCCAATTCCTGTTAAAAACAGTAGTTATATTCCAGAAATTACAAGTGTTGCGTCAGTAGATGTAGTGCGATGTACAGGAGAAATTCTTCGAGCAAACCCTCTCTCTCGACTTGCAACCACTTATCCTGAGCCCATTTCTTTTCCAGTGTAGTACGGAAAGCGGATACATAGTACAGCATTAAAGGTACAACAGATGTATGAGATAATATTCGTAGAACCTCAGAGTTAAGTCCCCAAAAAGGTCTACAAGCAATCGCAAAGTCCTTGTAAAAGTTTTCTTGATTTCAATTTTAATCTATTTAGATGTGTCCTGAAAGTCAACTGTTTATCAAGCACAACACCCAAATATAGAAGCTGATTATCTAGTGTTATTCTGTGATTATTCATAACAATTTTGGGTTTTTAAACTTTTCTTCTCCTTGTGACAAACATGGCTTTAGTTTTTGAAGGATTGAATTGAAGTTTGTTTACAGAGCCCCCCCTGAGATAACGCGCTTAAAGCTGAATTTGCTAGATAACTTACATTCTGTAGATTATCAGATTAAACTAAAAGAAGGGCATCATCAGCATAAGCAATATTACATCCTGTCGGAAGAGGTAATTGAAGAAGTTCGTTATAAAAGATGTTGCAAAAACCAGGGCTGCAAGCTGATCTTTGTGGGAATCCCTTGCTAATACTTCTTTCAGAAAACGTGGTTCCTATCTGAAGTTTCACTTTTCAATTATTGAAGTAAGCTTGTATTAATCTATACAAATTCTATTTTCTCTTTCAGCTGAGATAAAATTTTAGGCCACCAAGCATCGTCAAAAGCACTTGTTATATCCAAAGGTATCAATATAGCTACCTTCTTAATTGTGAAGATGTTTTTGATGCAATCAACCATATACAATACAGCATCAGTAGATTTTTGACGTGTGAAACCATATTGCTTTTGGCTTAAGTGATCATAATGATACATGTGATACATAACGAAAAACCACAGCCTGTTTCCAGTCATTCGACTGGGTCAGGAATGGAATGAATGAAGCCCCTATCTAGCGGCGAGGATAGGAATTGTGCCGGCTGCCAAAACCTGCCTCACTCCTCTGGGGCAATGATAAATGGATAACAGATGAAATGAAATGATATTGGAGAGTGTTGCTGGAATGAAATATGACAGGAAAAACCAGAGTACGCGGAGAAAAACCTGTCCGGCCTCCGCTTTGTCCAGCATACTACTCACATGGAGTGACCGGGATTTGAACCACGGAACACAGCGGAGGGAGGCTGGCGCGCTGCCACCTGAGCCACAGAGGCATATGTGATACATAACTCGATCAATTATCAGTTTATCAAAAATTTTCCCTAGTACTGGAAGGAGGCAAATAGATCTGAATGATTTAACAGTACATGACACTAAGGAACTATCTTTGGGAATTATTTTAACTACTGCAAGTTCGCAGGAAGTAAGAAAGAAATGAAGAGTGAGGAATTTGTTAATTTTTTTTTTTGCTAGTAGCTTTACATCACACCAACCACTTGTTAAATAGAACAACATGTGTGGGAAGCATAAGTGAATGTTATTAATTACTGTATATTAATTATTCTTAATTATATTGCCTTACATGTAAAGAAGAGCTGAACTAAAAATATAACAATATCCAATCAACATTGTAAATAAGAGAGGAGAAAATTAGAAGAACGGTAAAAAAAAATACATCAACTCTTCACGATCGACAGATTGGGTTTAACAGACCTTTCTTCACAGGGTCTCTCCCTTTGCGTGAGATCATGCTGTCTGGACTGGAACTTGGCAGTGCAGCTGTGCAAGCAAACACAAACCCATGATTCACACAATGCAAGGTCAATACTCAGTGGTTTCTGATCACTCTTTGCTTTAAATGTATTTCGTAAATTAAACAACCTTTTTTTTTATTTTTATTTTTTTTATTTACGTCGCACTGACACAGATAGGTCTTACGGCGATGATGGGACAGGAAAGGGCTAGGAGTGGGAAGGAAGCAGCCATGGCCTTAATTAAGGTACAGCCCCAGCATTTGCCTGGTGTGAAAATGGGAAACCATGGAAGACCATCTTCAGAGCTGCCGACAGTGGGGTTTGAACCCACTATCTCCCGAATGCAAGCCGAGACAAATGCTATGTGGCTGACTACACTGAATTCTCTGTGTTTCTCTATAGCTATAGTGAGTACGGCATATAACGAGAGCTCCATTTTTTCTGTCCCTTCAAAATTCCTATATTAAACTGTGTATCGTCCTTCGGTTACAGCGAGAACCCTATCACTGGCGCATCCGTTATTATGAGCGATTAAGCTGGCGCAATTTTTTCCCTTAACGATATTTATGGACCCCAGCGATGATATTGCATGCGATCGATTACCTTTGGCATTGTTTCCTCGCTATGTGCACTAGCGATTTCTCTCGTCGACATTCGAAGGCAATGTGAGAGTTGATTAGTAACATCCGTCGACAGCTGAAAATTCGAAATGAAAGAGAACATATTTTCGTAATAAATGCATAAATAACGTGTCCAATAACGATTGTTAACTCGTTAAAAATTAAGGCTGACTAAACGACCGCTTAATTTTGAGGCTAAATACTGCAATTAAGTAAGAATGGAATACACCTCGAGATATGGCAGAGTGCTTAATTGATTTCAGACGTTAGTTTATATTTTGTCGCGTCTGGTTAAATTACGGAAAGGCCATTATGAAAATTTATAGCGAGAAAGGTATAATTTTTCTACTGGCGCTTGAAGTGTGTTTTCATCATACGCATAGTACGGTTAAGTTAGGATACGTGACGCTGTTTCAATAAGAAAACTGAAAAGTTTGCAACAAAATGCGGTAGATCATCTTCGGTATGGTATCCTTTTCTCACTTTGTGCATTTGCGAGCTCTCTCGTTGACATTCAAAGACGATGTTGGAGTTGATTAGTAATACCCATCGACTGCTGTTCTCTAAAGAAAATTCGAAATGGAATAGGATAACACGTTTTCGTAATAAATGCGTAAATAACGTGGCCGATAGCAGTTGTTATCTCGTTAAAAGTAAAGACTGAAGTAAATTATATCTCAATTTTAATGTTATATACGGAAATTAAGTAAGAATGTGATACACCTCAAGATATGGCAGAGTAAATCACTGATTTCAGAGGATATTTCACACCTTCTCGCGTCTAGCTACGGCTATTCACATGTCAATTTTTCGCGAGGAGGTTATTTCTCTACATAAATATGTTTTCATGATAGGTTACATATACGGTTAGGTTAGGTGACGCTGTTTAAAGAAGAAAGCTGAGGTGTTTGCTACAGAAATCTCTGGAGTGATACCGTATTTCTCCGAATCCAAGACTTTTTTTCCTCAGAATCTCATGCGAAAACTCAAGGGTTGTTGCATTCGTGGCCTAACAGTAAGTTAATGGATACCACTGGCAACTACTGCAGTAACCACGCTGCTTCTTTTCACACGCGCACAGAACTCGTTGACAATAAACGACCGCCTCTTTACTACACATCGCTAGCCACGACAAACGGTTGTTCAGAGCCTGTGTGTTTCTCAAATCTGCAGAATGGCATCAAAGCATGCGACCCTTCGAATTCTTATAAAAGCCATGGCTACTCAGTGGCAGAGTCATAACGCATCTATTGCACTTGACGCTTAGTAAAATAAATTAAGGTATAAACCAGCAGGAATATTTTCATGATGGATAGTTGTATTGTAAAGATATGTGGAAAAGGTATTGCCGGCAAATTTTCAACGGGTTCTAGTCGATATTTTGATGCCAATTTTTTAAGTTTTTATTAAACACTCGGAAATGTAGAATAATTGTGCAGCCGCAAGAAAATACGGCGTAGGTCTAATTAAAGCCAATATTTGGCGTTAGCGTGAAGACAAAGAGTTAAAAAAATGCATACTGTACAAAAAACGCTTTAAAGAAGTTGAAGATGAAATTGTGAGGTATGTGCACGAAAAACGCAAGGGCAGAATGGCCATACCATGGCACAATAAACTCGTTCGTTGACTTTCAACGTTCGCGATTAGGCCTATACATCGCTAGCGGCTGAATTTGGCCGAACCCAACAAGCGAGACGTGAGTGTAGCGGCAGCCGGTTATATCTGACACTGATGATTTCCTGATGGATCATTGTATTGTAGAGACGCATGGAACAGGTATTGCCGGAAAATTTTCAACGAGTTCTCTTCGGTATTATGATGCCAATGTTAAGTTAATGGTCCTTAAACTTGCAGAAATAAAGAAAAATTGTGCAGCCGCAAAAAAAGAAGCGTGACGAAAGTCAATGGTCGGCGTCTAAAAATAGTCTAAAAATGCGTAGGCCTACTGTACAACAAGGCATTCATATGATTTTATAAATTTCTTTTCGAGTCCGATTTAAATTTTTTGAAGGAAGAAGTGGGGTTCATCTTGGATTCGGAGAAATACGGTACTATATTTTTTTCAGAATGAAATTAAACATACACTTTCACGTAGTATCGGATTACAAAAAATGACAAGTAAGCCGTAGTGTAGATGCCATCTGCGGAAACGCAAGTTTTGAATAAACTGATTGCCGTTTTATACAGATTTTAAAATCGGATATAACGACAATCCGCTATAGCGAGTAAATTTTTCGCTGTTATGAATTCTCGCTATAATGGACTTCTACTGTATATCTGAGAGGGAAGTAATGATAAGTGCCTGATTTCTCTTCCCAAAAATTCATTTTATTCTTTACCTTCTAGGTTGGAGAAGTAATTGCACAGCTTACTGTATCATATTTTTCAAAATTTGGTGATAGAAATTTGGGGTGCAGGTATTATTTGTGCCAAGGTTGGTACAGTAATCCTGACTTAAGAAATCTGGAAGTTTTTTTTTTCTTTTTCTTTTTTTCTTCCACCCATTAAATTGGCAAATATGTTCCCACCAAAACTGAGAAGTCGGCCACATACACATAGCATTCTTAACATGGGGTCAATTTAAGTAATATCGCATGTTTTAGATGGCCAGTGTTAGTTCACATTTTCGATCATTAACAGCGAAGGAAAAACTCCTCATTAACCTGCAACGGAAACAAAGTACAACAACGACGACGATGATGATGATGATGAGAGTTCCATACATGGAGGGGGGGGGAGGCTCATCTTGAATGCACAAGCAGTAACCAGCTTGCATTTTGCAGACAAAATGAGAAGTTTCCAGAAATCAAAAAAAAGGATATGCAAATATGTGACTGAAAAAATACAGTTCAAATATGAGCCCACGAGGGAAATGTTGCTTGAAATCTATAGCAAAAGCAAGAAAGTTAAAAATTACAGGTTGTAAGGCTAGCCACACGAATTTCTGAATCTGCAATATCTCCCAGCCAATTATGAAGAAAATATTGTGAATTTCCACAGAATTGTTAATGGTTTGAGCCAGTGAAATTTTATTTCATTCGCAAATTGTTTATTTAGATCAGACGTATTTATTGTACTATTGCAAGAATAAGTAGTCTGCTATAGTGAGTATGGCATGTAGTGAGAACTACATGGTAGCAATAGCTTCTTTTATACTGCTGCTTGAAAATGTCTATATCGAACTGTGTCATATACTTTGCTAACAATGAGAACCCTTGCGCTGGTTTTTCCGTTATTTGTTATTTTGAAGGATTTAGTGCGTGTTTTTTTGTTTTTTTTTTCCCTTCATCAATATTTTTCACTGCAGCGTTTATATTGAATACAATCAATCATTACCCGTAGACCCATGGCTCAAAAAAAAAAAAAAAAAAAAAAAAAAAAAAAAAAAAAAAAAAAAAACAAGTTCGGACGAAGGGGAAGAACGTATTTTTAGCAATAAGTGCGTATACAACATGGCCGATAGCATTTCTTAACTTGTTAAAAAGAAAGGCTGAAGTAAACAATTGCTTCATTTTAATACTAGATATTGAAATGAAGTAAGGTGTACCGAGCTCGATAGCCGCAGTCGCTTGAGTGCGGCCAGTATCCAGTATTCGGGAGATAGTGGGTTCGAACTCTACTGTCGGCAGTCCTGGAGATGGTTTTCCGTGGTTTCCCATTTTTACACCAGGCAAATGCTGGGGGCTGTATCTTAATTAAGGGCACGGCCGCTTCCTCACCACTCCTAGCTCTTTCCTATTCCATCGCTGCCATAACACCTATCTGTGTTGGTGTGACGTAAAGCCAATTATTAAAAATTAAAATAAAGAAGTAAGATGATGTGATACTTCTCAAGACGTGGCAGCGTGCATCATTGATTTCAGATGATAGATTATATAATCTCGTGTCTGTTTAACCCTAGAACTGCCAAACGTCGCGCTTGCGACTCAATAGTGTCACTAGAATGCCAACGTCGCACGCGCACGCATAGTACATGCATTCGCTTAATCAGTCGTAACATCATTTATCGTTCACCTACGTTATTTTAATAAGTAAGACATTGAAGAGGAAGCTTCAAGTCTTCCATCACACATTCCTTACTAGTCGGAAATGACTCAGTCAAGGTCAGGGTAGGTATAAATTCAGCTACTCATTCCTCATCTTCCTGCCGTCTCAGTTGCTATGTAACTTCGCGCTCGCTCGCTGTTCCTGTTAGTTTCTGTGAATATCTTTCGCTATATTTCAACAGATTTAGTTTATTCTTAAATTGTTTCTTTCGAAGTGTAACGTTTCATCATGGATGATGAGCTACGTGATTCAAGGGATATTCACGAAGTTCTTGAAGACGATTGGGAAAATTCCTCTTCCAGCGATATACAATATTTTCTTTAGCTGATGATTCTTCTGAGAGCGGAGAAGAATATATTCCAGAATCTGAAGTTGAAAGTGATTCCGATGAAGAGAGCAGGCCTGTCGACGTTTCATTGGATGATACAGTTTCCGTAACACCAAAATGGTGCAGGGTTTATCCATCCGAACCGAAGTTCAATGTTTCCGGGAAGTTCCGCGTAAGGGATCCTGAAATTTTGATCTGCTCGCCCTGAAACAGTAAACCTATTATGTATTTCTACTTGTTATTTACGGATTTGATTTGAAAGCTCTTGGTAAAAGAAAGTAAGGACTATGCGGCGAGAAAAACTAAAAGACATTCTGGAGAAATGAAGGCCTTTTCTCGTATGCGAACCTGGTTTGATGTAACTGTCTCCGAAATGAAAAAGTAAATTGCCATTCTGATAAATATGGGTTGCACCGTGAATGCTATCATAAATTACAGCATTTCAGGAGGCCTATCAGGTATGGCAGGATGCGAAAACTCCCGGAGAACGACTCCCAGTAGTGCTCTGCGGCTGACGGAACTGTGTGCAGCTCGGAAGTTTTAATTCTTTTGTGATTATATTTTGTTTCTCCTTTTGGGAACTTAATATTTTTAAAAACTAGAAGAAATTTCGCGTGTTTTGTATATAGTGATTTTTTTAATGAGTGGTTATTTATTACTAATAGAGAACTTGAAAATATGAAAAACACAACTTTTTAATTTTGCCAAATTTTTGATCGCCTGATACGCACCAGATAAGCAAGTAAATGATCTAATACATATATAAGCATCTTAAATAAAGCTTTCTGAGTAATATGGTGTGCTGCATGCCTAACTTTTCTGCACTAAACGTGCTTACATTTCTTAAAAACATAAATGTGTAATACATGCGAAAATGGCCTGGCATTTAAGGAAAAACACTCGGCACTTCTAGGGTTAAATTTCAGAAAGCCTGCTCCCACGTAAAGTTCAGCGAAAAGGTGATCATTCCTCTACTGGGCCCTGAAGTATGTTTTCATTATAAATGTACACTGAAGTTAGGTTAAGTGATGCTGTTTGAGTAATAAAAATGAAATATTTGCCACAGAAACCTTAGGAGTGATATTATTTTAATTTTTAAGAATGAAATTGAACATGCGTGTTCACATAGTATAGGATTTAGAAAATGACTAACAAGTAAGGTACAGGATGGAATTCATCTGCGAAATTTTTTTTGTTGAACTACCTGATAGTTTCACACAGATTTGAATGCCATTTTTGTATCTTTTCTGGTTTTTACAATAAATTGAATATAACGACAATCCGTTATAGCAAATAAATTTTCACTGTTATGAATTCTTGCTATAATGGACTTCAACTGTGTTAATATTTAGCAAAGTTATATATACAGTAATTATTTTACAATAAGAACTACGGGGCAAGTTGGCTGTGCGGTTAGGAGCATGCGGCTGTGAGCTTGCTTCCAGGAGATAGTGATTTCGAATTCCACTGTCGGCAGCCCTGAAGATGGTTTCCCCGTGATTTCCCATTTTCACACCAGGCAAATGCTCGGGCTGTACCTTAATTAAGGCCACAGCTGCTTCCTTCCAACTCCTAGGCCTTTCCTATCCCATCATTGCCATAAGACCTATATGTGTCGGTGCGACGTAAATCCACTAGCAAAAAATAAAATAAAAACTCTTTCTAAACTTCCCTTCCAAAAATTGGGTGTGGGGATTATTCGACAGCAAGAATTATTCGCGTATATACGGTATTATTTATCATGTTGACGCAAATTTTGTATTCTGAGTTGAGAATGACTATGGCGCTATAATTTTCACAAATTTTCATTTCTCCTTTCTAAAGAATGGGTATTACAATTGCTTTCAGTAAACTTATCGTTTCTGCTTCCCAGCTTCATTATGAGGGCAGGGTTCAATGGATGTAGAACTAGGACTGATGAGGAGAAAGCCCATACATTAGAAGACAGCAGTGTTTGAAGATGTGGAAATTGTCCTAGTCCTTCTGTGTTTTCATGTTTGTCCTTGTCCCCTCTTTCTGTTGCTACGTCTTCCTACACGGGTCTGTTATTTTGTTTAGCCTATTATGTGCTTTGCTCCTTTTCATGTTCTTATCTCTCTACAGAAAACATAACATTGTGTTAACAATATGAGATTTAGCCCAAAGCACAGGAGAAACATACGAACATGAAATAAATTTCACAAACAGGTATCAATATCTTAGTACAAACCTTGATAGCCCTAGTTACTTCTTTGAAGGCTCCCTTGAGCCGAGCCCCAAGCGTCTTGTGATCAGGTTCTGCTCGCAACATGACTCCATACTTGCTCTTGTCTGTTGTTACAGTCATGGTACGTACGTTTAACTCTTCCAATATGTACCGCTCTAGTGACATGATTTCCTTAAGGCGAGCCTCATCCTGGTGGATAACCACCACTCCAGGTAGGGGATACTGCAAAATACAACATACAACATTATAAGAATGAGGAACAAAGATTCAAAATATTATTATTAGGGTTGATATAAATCATGGTCTTATGAAAAATGGATTTTTTTATTTAAATAATAATAAGGCAACAAGGCCAAGATGGTTCCAGGAATGCGAAAAAGATCTGATGCAGATTGGTATTTCAGACCAAGAAATTCATGACAGGAGCACATTCAGAAGATTGGTGAACAAGTATCAAGGTTTCCAAATGGCATCAACTTCCAGAAGACGGAAAGGACCTTTGTCTGATGAGCATAAACAGGCACTCGTCGCTGGGCTCAGAAGATACTGGCAGGAAGTCAAAGCCGGAACAAGAACAAGACCTAGACACTGAAATGAAGTTGGTTGTTACCACGCAGTCCATAGAGGCTCAACTCGATGTATTAAAAAATAAGAAGAAGAAGAAAGACAACTGTGAATTACTTGCAAACTACTTCGAACTCCTTAATTGTGAAGATGATTTAGAAAGGGTACATTTTACATTGCCACAAAAGGACAATGTTCTGTCAGAACCACCAACTGTACAGCAGATAGAACAATATATACAGTACTGAACATCTTAAAAATAAGAAGGCATCTGGTGACGATGGGAAACTAATTAAAATGTCGAAACTCAGTGGTAAATCGGCAGCTGAAGCTTTACACAAAGTTATCACAGATTGCCGGGAAAAAGTAATAATACCACATGATTGGAAACAGGCCATAATCCACCCCTTGCACAAGAAAGACGATAAGACAGACCCCCAACATTTATAGAGGTATTTCCTTACAGGCAATAGCTTACTAAATTCTTTTTAAAGTGTTGTTAGACAATCTACAAGAACAAGCAGAACACACCATCAGCGAATACCAAGCTGCATTTCGAAAAGGTCAATCTTGTCCAGAGCAGATTTACAATCTTAGAATCGGAACTATATGTAATCTCAATACAGTTGTCTATTTCACTGACTTCAGAAAGGCTTATGATTCACTAGATAGGCAGTTCGAATTCCTAACTCTAGCATAATTAGGGATAGAGACAAATACTAGAAAACTGGTTGAACAAACACTCACAGATACAACCTCAAGTTTCTAAATAAACTTTCAAACCCCTTCAAAAACCAAAATGGAGTTCAACAAGGTGGAGAATTTTCACCAATTCTCTTTAATTTGGTATTAAACATAAGTCATGAAGGAATGGGAAATTAGATTACATGAAAACAACATTAAAGGGATCCACTTGGGGCAAGGAAAAGGAAGATTTGAGGTGAAGCGTCTTGTCTTTGGTGATCACATAGCAGTCATTTCAGGAAACAAATTACAAGCACAATTAATTAATGGTGGAAAATCTACATGACATAGCTCATTTAAACTGGGCTTCAAAAGTCATATGAAAAAACTAAACATATTGAACATAAACACAACAGAAACAAGTACCTAATATCACAACATGGACATATTCAAAGAGTTGATAAATTTCAATATTTGGAAGAATGGATCCAGTCAAATGGATTGATAACACATCCTGCAAAGAGAGATTGAAGAAGATGGACATGACTTATAAACCCACTCAACACCATTACAACAAATGATCAATATCATTCCAGGTAAAAATCAGGCACTACACAACTGTAATTATATGGATTATTTGGATCAGAATGTTTAACGTTAAACAAAAGAGATGAACAAGAGGAACTGGAAAAGAAAGGAAAATTTTGGGACCTAAAAAGAATAAAGATAGAGTGAAACCTCATTAGTGCGTTCCTCATTAACACATTTTCCCGCTTAGCACATTGTAAATTCGAAGTCCTGATTCTCATCGTATTAAATCTACGAAGCGTGTTTTTTAAGCAAGGTCCATTTTGTTGTAGACACTAGTAGTTCACGCGCATATCGCAACGAGCACGTGGGTCGTGTACCGGCATGCCTCGGGAACAACTGTGCTCAGTTTTAGCTCTGTAGCTAACCAGTACGGTTCTGTTCTGTGCTTTCAAAATGTCTAAGACTACCAACTCTCCCGCCGCGTGTGAGGTTCGGTCAGTGATACGGTTTTTGTCAGCAAGGAACCTGTCTGCTGCAGAAATTCATCAACAGATTTGCGAACTGTACGGTGATACTGTTATGAGTGAAAGCAAAGTGCATAAGTGGGTACGACAATTCAAAGATGGCAGTGACAACGTTCATGATGAGGACCGCTCCGGTCGCCCTTCTTTGATTACGGACGATTTGGTGGCTTTAGTTGAAGCGAAGATTCGTAAGAACAGGCGCTTCACAATAACAGGTCTCTCAAACGAATTTCCTGACGTGTTGAGATCAGTGCTTTACAACATTGTTTCTGAACACCTAAAGTTTAGCTCCTGAGGACCACAAAAACCAAAGATTTGGGTGTGCGATGAAGTTCTTGACTCGTTATGACGAAGAAAGTGACTGCTTCTTGAGTCAGATCGTAACTGGAGACGAAACATGGGTTTCGCATATCACACCCGAATCGAAGCAACAGAGCATGGAATGGAGACACACACACTCACCTGTAAAGGTGAAGGCCAAACAGACTCTCTCCCAGCGCAAAATCATGGCATCGGTGTTTTGGGATAGGCATGGTGTTTTATTGGTCGACTTCATGCAACGAGGAACCACTATCAATGCAGAAGCATACTGCCAAACCCTGAGAAAGCTACGCAGAGCGATTGAAAACAAAAGGCGTGGCATGCTGACAAAGGGAATTGTCCTTCTCCATGACAATGCAAGACTTCACACTGCAGGTCAGACCTGTGATTTATTGGACAGTTTTGGCTGGGAAGTTTTAGACCACCCGTCCTACAGTCCTGATCTTGGGCCGAGCGATTACCATCTGTTCCTCCATCTCAAACATCACCTCAGTGGCAACCATTACAATGTTGATGACGACGTGAAAACGGCAGAGAACTCTTGGTTATCGGAGCAGGCGGCAAGTTTCTATGAAGAGGGTATTTTAAAATTGGTTACGAGGTATGATAAGTGTTTGAACAAACTTGGCAACTATGTCAAAAAATAGAGTGAAGTACGTACTTTCTGAACATAAATTTAATTTTTTGAAATAACCTTTTGTTGTGTACTTATTTTCAAATGGACCTTACTTAAAAAACACGCCTCGCATATAAATATACCTCACTTATCACATAACGAATTTTTGCTATTACCGTTTGGTATGATCACATTTTTCTTAGCCCTGAAAATGTTATTTGTCATGCCTTGTGAAAGAAACGTGATTTCCAACTCGGATCAGAGCCGTCGCCACAGTTATGTCATTACAGGAATAGGCCTTGAATTCCTGAACTTCACAAGATAAGTTGCACCTCCAGAAAACAAGCCCTCAGCCTCAAAATGTTCAGTTTTACTTGCATGTTTGCAGCAAGATTGCTGAATAACACAGTGACCCTGTTTGTGCTTGTTGGTATTTCGCATTCCATTCAGAAGTTATACATTTATTTTTTGCTGCGTTGTACAGTGAATTGTAGCGAATATTTGTCATATGATATTGAAAAGGCATATGACAGTGTCCCTAGGATGAAAGTTTGGGACAGTCTGGTGCAAAAAGGAATTGGACAGGGATTAATAAAAATGATCATGGCATTGTATAAGGAATGTTGTAGTTGCGTGCAAACACAAGTTGGCAGGACAAGTTGGTTCAAAATAACTAGTGGGCTGAGACAGGGAAGTGTTCTTTTTTTTTTTTTTGCTAGGGGCTTTACGTCGCACCGACACAGATAGGTCTTATGGCGACGATGGAATAGGAAAGGCCTAGGAGTTGGAAGGAAGCGGCCGTGGCCTTAATTAAGGTACAGCCCCAGCATTTGCCTGGTGTGAAAATGGGAAACCACGGAAAACCATCTTCAGGGCTGCCGATAGTGGGATTCGAACCTACTATCTCCCGGATGCAAGCTCACGGGGGAAGTGTTCTATCACCAATCCTGTTTACAGTAGTAATGGATGACATCATGAGAATGGCAAAGCAGCATATGGAGGAAGAGAAATGAACATGATGTTATTTGCAGATGATATTGTGATTTGGGGAGAAGACGACAGGAAGGTTCAAGAACAGTTGGATGTGGTGAATGGGAAGATTGAAGAATGTGGATTGAAAATAAGTGTAGAAAAGAGTAAAACTCTTGTTATGACTAGAGGGGAGAAAGAAGGGAAAGGTCAGATTAGACTTGCAGGCAAGTCCCTGGAAGTAGTGGAAACGTTTAAATACCTGGGGAGTGAATTAATGGAGAATGCTCGACTGGATGCTGAGATTAGTAAAAGGATTCAAGCTGGAAGTTGTTTCTATAATAGTGTAAGAAATATGTTATGGGACAAAGATGGGCCAATGGAAGCAAAGGATACTATGTACAAGATGTATTACGTACCCATAACAACTTACGGAGCAGAAACTTGGACAATGACAAAGAAGGATGAGAGTCGAATACAGGCAGCCGAAATGAAATTCTTGAGGAGTATGATACAGAAGAGTAGAAGAGACAAAATAAGGAATGAGAAAATCCGGGAAGAAATTGGAGTGGAAAAAATTAATGATAGAATAGAGAAGAGCCGACTAAGATGGTTTGGGCACATAAAGAGAATGAGCGATGAAAGAATGCCAAAGAAAGGTGATGGAAATGCAAATCTAAGGAAGGAGAGGCCGTGGACGACCACGACTGAGATGGAAGGATACCATCCAACGCAGCATTATAGAAAGAAACCTGGACTGGGACACAGTGTTGGAAAAGGAGTGGTGGAAAGACCGAAGAAAGTGGAGAGGAACCATATTTGCCCCTATCCGGCTACAGCTGGATAAAGGGAAATGATAATGATGATGATGATGATGATTTGTCATATGATAGCTTATATCTGGATTAGGAACATAATCGTGTGAAGCTGACTAGCACGGTGCATAATTGTCTTGTGATAGCCTAGTTGTAGTTACGGAAAAAATAGCGAAATTCCACACTAATGAAAAAATTAAAATGTGTCAGAAACTGGATTAGTATCCGTATTTTTAAGCACGCCTGGGTCGCGAATGTTGAAACTTGCATCTTGAAGTTTTGATTCGATCACCTGAGTTGGTCAAAGTTTTGTTGGATTCAATATGCTGGCCAAAGTCATTCCTGGCAGTCGCACATGGTTGAGTGCACCAGTAACCTCAAATTCATTGTCTAAGAGTGTGACCACAAAATAATGTTTAATAACCCACTGGTCCAAAATAAAAGGCTCCTACTAACATTTGTTTTAGAGAGAGTGCGATCTGCAATAATACCGGTACTTTGATATTTTTATTTATCCCCATGCACATGTTTTCATATTTGTTGTCTGGTGTTTTCCACACCTTTCAGTGCACTGTTGTTATTTTATAAGCCCCATCGTAAAAGGTTTTCATATTTGTTCTCTCGTGATTTTCAACTTTCCTCTTATCTTTAGAAATGGTAGGCCTAGATATAGTTTTCACTGTACCCACGGATACGTGATGTAAAATACCCTCATGTAGGAAAAAAATATATTTAGTGTTACCATATCCCAGTTGGATAGTTTTTATTCGTATATTTAGTATATTTTCCTGCTTAACACATTCTTTTTCCTTGTCCCCTGCAGAAATGTATCAACAAGGTTTTACTGTATTTGGATGAAGAGAAAAACTAAACCTTCTACCCCAATACAGAGAAGTTTACAGACACAATTAAAAGACGAAGACCACAATTTTATGGTCACCTTAACAGAATGAACGACAGGCTAAGTAAGAAGATTTTTATTAGATCTCCAAATTAAAAACACACCACCAGTTGGCTGGAAGATAGGATGGAATTTACAAAGACTGAAGATCTCAGATGACTTCATAACTACTCTACTCTAATACGGTGGACTTGTGGTGACGGATCACTTCTGCGGATATTTTGCTTTTGCAAATTCAATGTCAACCTCGGAGAGTGTTATCAGAGGACAGAGGCAGGCGAAATGTATGAAGAAGTTCTGGGAAGAAAAGAAAAATACTGTACCATGCTCTTAGGTTCCAAGTGGTCTATAACTGGCCAAATTCCTTAATAAAAGAAATATTTCTTTTTATGATTTGAGAACTCTGAAGACTAGGCAAATGAAGTTAACTAATAATCTTCAAATCACTATAACAATGATTTATTATCAAATAGTATCCTTATTCAATACATTATAGTATAATGTGAATTTAAAAAACAAATTTCACATCTGTCAAATCTATACAGGTTTTGATCATAATTGGATCATTTTCAGTTGACTGCTAAAATTGACGTACATTACACTGACCTGCGAATTCAGACTTTCCGATCATTGCATGAAGTTTATATTTCAAGACATGCTGATTCCGGAACTGAAGTCAGTTTTCCCCTATCACATCAGGTTTTTGTGCAAATTCAGAACGAAAATTTGATAAATATGCAGCATGCGCACATGCAAGATTACTATTATCACATGTAAAGAACCCTTCTTTCTTATTATTTTCACCCATCTGAACATTCCTGTCTTACACGGGTATACTTACGAACATAATATAAAGATATGTAGTGCATTGTGTTAACAGATCTGTAGAAAAACACAGCCAAATGGACCAAAATTTACCAAACATTAAGCCTCATAACGTACTGAGAATGGTAAGTCTACGGTTTCAATTTTATAATGTCCTACCTTAGTATAAGAAACGTCTTCGTCTTGCTTTTCGGGTGTGAGGAGAAGATGGACGTTCTCTCTTTAGTAACCAGCAGTAATCTCCCAGCATGTTTTTGTTCCATTTCCCTTGATATCTGCGTTCCATTTCCTGTAGGTCCTTTCTAGGTTCTCAGGAAAATAGTCCAGATGAGAATGTAACATTTGCACTTTCAAGCTCATTTTGCAGCCTAAATCTTGGAAAGAAACAAGCAATCCATCCACCATTTGTTTGTAGTCTGAATCCTTTGTGTTTCCAAGAAAGCTTTTGACCACATTCCGGAATGCTGTCCATGCCGATCCCTCTGCAGAGCACATAACGTCTTCAAAATGAGCATCAGAAAGAAGTTTTCTGATATATCTGGACCTGTGAAAATGCCCTCCTTGATTTTGGAATTACTGATGCCTGGGAATCGATGACACAGGTACTGAAAGCATTCACCTTCATTGTTTAGGGCTTTGACGAATTGCTTCATAAGACCTAGTTTGATATGAAGTGGAGGTAACAGTATTTTGCTCTTGTGTACTAGAGTTTCTTGTTTTATGTTTGTCGACCCTACAATCCATTGTTTACGTGGCCATTCTTTTTGAGTCCAGTGATGTAACCTTGCTCGACTGTCCCACACACATAGAAAGCAGGGGTGCTTTGTGTAACATCCTTGTAAACCTAACAGAATACCTATCACTTTGAAATCACCACACACTTGCCACTTGTGTTCCTGTTTACACAACAGCATTTCGAGATTTCCACCTGTTTCTTGCATAATAACTGAATGAGCAATGGGAATGGATTCAAGTTTGTTTTCACTGTGAAGAAGGACGCACTTCAAACTACGATTGGAGGTGCCAGTGAAAAGTCTCCAGTCAATAGGGTCAAACTGTGGTGTTCCTAGTTTTAAGATAACCTCCGGAATGTTGTTGCAGTAAACCAAGGTTCCCTCTTCAGAAAAGAAGGGTGTAAATTCTTGTTCGCGATGTCTGTACCAATAGTGCGTCATCCCTGGTGCCAACATGTTTCTTTCACGAAGTCTAGACCCGAGAAACTCGGCAGATTCCTTTGTAAGGCCAAGATCTCGAACGAAGTCATTTAATGCACTTTGCTCTACAGTCTGGGTTCTTTTTCAACACATTCAGGGGAGAAATCACAGTCAGAGTTAGTGGCCGCCATTTCTGTGTCAGATTCAGAAGAGGGACAATCCTATAAATGTTCTGGACGCTGTGGTACTGACGTATAAAGGCCATGAGGAACGGGTAAAATAGCAGACTGAATATTGTTTGGATACACAATGTTACCTTTGTTGCTGCTGTTAAATCCCTTCACATTCACAGAACAGAAGTAGCAGTAAGTACTGTGGTCCGGGGGTTCTTGCCACACCACTGGAATACCGAATGGCAACGCAGTTCACTTACCGGCAAAAGGGCTGTCCCTATCAATAAAGCACGTGTATTACCCTTACACCATTCTTCCTAGTCCTATCAGTACAATGTGTAGCTGCTATGTCCCTATGGATACAGGATAAGTGTTACATCTTTCACCATTTTCCTAGTCCCGTGTCACTATTTTGTTCCAAGTCAATTCTAAGCCCTTTTGCCAGGCGGATGAGGAGGAGCTCTTTTGCCCTTTTTCCAGATGATAAGGAGGAGGAGGAGGAGCCTTTTTGCCAGGCATGTGAGGAGGATGAGCCCTTTTGCCCCTTTGCCATATAGATGAGGAGGAGCCCTTTTGCCCTTTTAGCCTTTAGCCCCTTTGCCCTTTTGCCATTGAGCCATTTTTGCCCATTTGTCCTTTAGCCATTTTGCAATTTTTACCCTTTCAACATTTACCCCTTTTGCCTTTATGCGGTTGCTTAGCTCCAAGACCTAAGGTCGCCTTTCAGCGTTACGCCTTATGAATAGAGCATATGTATTAAGTCTTACACCATCTCCCCAGTACCATGTATAGCCACCATCTACATGGGTTCGATTCCTAGTCAGGTCAGTGACTTGTTGTAGCTCGAACGTTAGGTGTTTTTGAATTTAATTCACAATCAGTTATGATGCTCAGAGGTCCATAGGAAAGAGTGCTGAGTGCGATCCCCCATCATGTATAGCACAAACATTTATTTCGGTTATGAACACAATGTTTTAATCTCTAAGTCATGTCAACAATATTGTAAGCTACTTCTAAGTCTCTTAGCTTCGAGCTTCAAAGATGCCTCCCAATATTACACCCCTATGAATAAGGCATATGTATTAAGCCTTACATCATTTTCCTAATCCCATGTGCAGCTTCCATCTTGTTCCAAATTCAGCTCCAAGACCTAAGAGTAATCGCGCCACACGCAGATAATTTAATGTGATAGATTTAACGTATGCTAGTAGCAAAAGCAAACAGTTGGTCTTGAAAATACCTACAAATCAATATAAGCATTCCGGAGGCTACAATGTGGAAAGTTTTCTGAGCTTGTAAATAACTGTTTTAGTACGTGAAATGTTCATGTGATGATGGAAGTGGTGTTACAGACAAAATCCTACATTTTAAAACATGCAAGATAGTGACAATGCAGGGCACTGGCTGTACGAAACTAAAAGTGAGCCATGCAGGTATGAGGACTTATTGCTTTTGAAAGTTAGTCAGTTTTAATCCAGTTTGATTTCCTATTCCCTACATATACCTTGCACTCTTAATTTCTAAACTCTCACGTGAGTAATACAATACATATAAAAATTCATACAGGAAAAGAACTGACAAGGAGACTGTCCGAGTGTCTTGAATCAAAATCGTCCGGTCTCTGGATGGGACAAGAAACCTATTTTATGAAGACAGTAGAACTATGACAAAATCAAACTAAGCTCTCTGATACTGAATCTGTGAAGCGATCTACTGAAAAAGAGTCAAATTACTGTTAATACACTTGGACTGTGCATTAGCATGCCTTGTCAACTCTGCCAGAATCTATCTAAATTTTTGGGAACATAGAATTGCCCTTAAAAGATAGTCTTAATTAAAATGGCAATTATCAGAAGCTGATAAGCTGAGTTCCAGATACACAGACTATCCACAATGCAGGGCCATGTAGTTCCTGCAGAACACTACTAGGTAGCGTTAGGATGCACTACTCGACACACATAGAGACTACAGAAATATTCCATAGCAACATCACCACTGAAGGTTGGGAAAAAATAATCTCCATGCTCTACAGTAATTAACATATAACAAAAGAGAGTATAAATGATCCACCTTATATCAATACAAATTGTGTTGTTAATACAGAGGAACAACGATTTACGTCAACTTTCAGACGTCAAAAAATTTCTATTTATGCCATGCTCAAAAACAATTAGACATCACATAATGGCAAAAACTTTTAAAACTAGTGATAACATTTTCATTCCTATTTTATTATCTGACCATCAAGTTTTAACTTGTACATTTCGTAAAAATGATTCTTGAGCATCATGTTGTATATTTCTCCCATTTTATATTATCTCATTATTAATGGTTTATATTCTGTATTGTAAGATATATATCTTTGTTCATTTAACCTGTTATGGCTGAGGATGATGTCCAAAGACATCGAAACTGGTCCCTAATACAAATGTTGTGATTTTGTATTAACAACACAATTTGTATTGATATAAGGTGGATCATTTATACTCTCTTTTGTTATATGTTATCTCCTTTCAATACGGACCAAATATGAAGTTTTTTAACATCTGCAGTAATTGTCAAGCCAAGGTATTTCAATGACATTGTCTTTGGAAGGTCGATGCCATTAATTTGAATCGTATTTGTATTGTTTTCTTACAAGTTAAGCCGTAGGCATAATTTTGCGGAGCGGTTTGTCCATGCCATTTTATTTCATTATGACATATGAAAGCTGGCGTGAACTAAAAATAATGTCTACAGATCTGACTGTAGTAGTTACATCAAAATGTAAACAAAGTTGAGCATGGCTATGTGCAGAGGAATTATGCCAACAATTAACTGCTTTTTGTCTCATTTCCATGGGAATAATGTAACACTTTCCTCTCTACTGCAAAAGTACTCCAGGAGCCATTCAAAGCTCAATGAATAAAAAAAACCTAACAAAATATGCAGAAAAAAAGAAAAAATATAAAGAATAAAAAAGAAAAAAAGAAGAATATACAGAGAAACAAGGAAACAAGCCGAGGAAGTAAAATCAGACCTATACATAGCGCTGAAAAAGAAGACGTCAATCGCAACAGGAGAAATTCATATACAGAACTGGGAACATCATTTCTCGAACATACTGAATAAGGAAAGGCTGAAGCAAGTATATGACATAGAAACAGCAGAACCCACACATGCTCTGGAGCCAACAACAACATATGAAATTAGGAAAGCAATACGAGGAGGGAGAAACAAGAAATCCGCAGGACCAGACAAAATTTACATGGAACACTTAAAAGACTCACTCGGCGAGATGGAAGAATTGTGGAAAGACCTAATGAACAAATATATACAGACTGGAAAAATACCAGAGGGATGGAACAGAGCGACTCTAAAGATACTGTTCAAAGGAAAAGGTAGTAGAACATCACTAGACTCATTTAGAGGAGTAGCACTAGGAAATGCATCTTTTAAAGTTTTCACAAAGATACTAAATGAAAGATTACTAGAAGCCTTCAATGGACACATTCCAGAAAATCAACACAGTTTTATGAAAGGCAGGAGCACGGTCCAGGCAGTGAAATACCTAATAGATCAGGTAGAAAAAGCCATGAGACACAAAGGAGGGAAATATCACGCAGTCTTTGTTGACTGCAAGAAGGCGTTCGACTCAATCAACAGGCGAAAGCTAATCGAGGAAATGAAACGGACAATCGGCGAGAGAGACCCACTAGTGAGAATAATCAAAGCATGTCTACAGAGGAACATAATCCGAATAAACAAGAACGTAGAAATTTCTGAAGACATAATACAAACAAAGTTATGCAAGGGGATCCCATGAGTCCCACACTTTTCAACATTTACACAGCAGATGTGAACCGCATAGTAGAGGAAGGATCAAAAGCAGAGCTGATCCTATACGGAGACGACATGGTGACTGGAGCAAAAGAAAAGGAGGATGTGCAAAGGGCAGTCCGCAGACTAGAGACCTGAGCGGAGGAAAACAGCCTACAGATAAATGAAGAAAAGACCTTCAGAAAAGGTGGGAAATCAACGCCCAAAGACAACATAACATTACACCAAAAGCCATTACAAAAGATATGAAATTACAAATATTTGAGAACAACACTACAGACAATGGTGGTGTCCTTGGTATACATATTCAAGAAAGAATGGCAACAGCAATCACAGCCTCATACAGCATCCAAAACATATCGAACTTATCAATTAGCACGGCGATGAGACTTTTCAAGACGACAGTAGTGCCAGCGATAACATATGGAATTGAGATCGTGTGGGAAAAGCTGAAGATCGGAGACCTGATGAGAATAGAAAGAATAAAAGCAATGTTCATGAAGAGGATTACCTGAGTTGGAAAGACAGTGCCATCCCGGATGGTATATGAAATGATGTGGGAGACTTATTTCATAGAAGATATACGATCACAATTCTATCTACAATCAACGGAAGCAAGCAGGGTACTAGTAAACATCAGCGAAAGGAAGAAAAGTGAAACTGACCTCGACTTTTACGCCTCACCAGCGATGACGGACGATAGATGGACTAGAGAGTGCAACACGCAGTGCCACGTCATAACACAACTCTCCATACACGGGTTTCACCACAAGATATACGTAAACAAGAAGTTCCATGAGCCAGACAAAGATTGTAAGTGTACTTTGTGCGGACAGAAGTGTAGTAGATATCACATCACAACATACACGAAAAGAACCAGGACAATTACAGACTATAGCAAAGACTGAAATGTGAAATTTAATTAATGCTCAAACTTGAGTGTAGATTTCTCTATTACATTAAATAAAAAACTAAACTAATTACACTCTGTCAAAATAAATGTCAAGTGGCACTCAATGTTGGACCCAAAACAATGATTCTCGTGATTGAGTGTACCTTGATACTGGTCTACTAAGGGTTAAAACACCATACCAAACTCTGCAAATTGTCATGCAAATTGTCACCCTAAAACAAAGATCTGACTGGAGAACTTGAAAGCCACAACTTATTGCACTATTACCTTGATTGGAATGGTTTTTCTGTCCCGAATTACTCGTCCAAGTTCAATAACGGTCTGCATACTTGCCACGGCCCTTTCAATACTCTCATCAATGAGAGTCTTTCTGAAAAAAAGATTCATTGTAAACAACTATTAAATACTCAAGGAACTGAAATAATGGCAAGACAGTCCAACAGTTTTATAGGTATAGAATGAGATTTTAATTATGAGTAACTGGATGGATGTGTTTTATTTCAACATTTTATTAAGAGACTAATTTAAAAAAAAAATTTCTTCAATTAAACTAATCCACAACTGTATTGTAGTCTGAGGAAATATATTTGAGAGAAAGCTTTGCTCCTGTCCTGCCATCAACTTGTTAAAAACCAACCTGGTTTAATTGTAATGACTGAAGTGTTAAGAAAAATTATTAGCTTATTTTTTATATTTCTCTTTCTTCAATGAAGATTTTTTCTGTTTTTATTTAAGAAGGATAAATGAAATAAATAAGTGATTTTTTAAGTATGTTTAGACAATTAATTGGAGAACACTATAAAGTAGGTATTCGTTGTTCAATTCATTATATTTAACTGGAGATTTGGCATATTTCAACAAGCAAGCAAACTGTAACAGAGATGCCAACTATTATGATTCAATCTTAATAATTACGAATTACCTATCATAATTACGCCTTTACGAATCACACACCACAAATTATGATTTTTTTGTTGATTTTTAAATCTAAGTGTTCAAAAGGATACACAAGGAATGCCATTACAGCTTGAATTCTCAGAATATTATTTTTGGATTTCTCAGTAATCATTTATACCCCCTACCTGTCCCTCGAGAGGGTGGAAGAAAAGTTGAGTGAAGAGCAGTACGGCTTCAGATCAGGAAGGTCTACAGTAGACCTTATATTCGCAGTAAGACAGCTACAAGAGCATCATCACGAATGGGGTAAGGATCTTGTAATGGCCTTCGTGAACTTTGAGAAAGCTTACGATCGTGTGTGTAGAAACAAGGTATGGGAAGCCTTACAGAGAAAAGGTGTTGAGGAACAGACCCTAGAAAGAGAGAAGGAGATGTACAAGGGGAGTGTCAGTTGTGTGAAAATAGGAGGAGAGAGAACAGGCTGGTTTGAGCAAAAAGGTGGATTAAAACAAGGAAGTGCTCTGTCACCTTTGCAATGAACGAGATAATGACAAAAGTGGCAAGGAAAATTGAAGGAAAAATGAAAGTGATGATGTTTGCAGATGACCTGTTAGTCTGGGGAGAAAAAGAAGAGGATATCCAGGAAAAGTTAGATGCTTGGGTAAATGAGGTGGAACAATATGGAATGAAATTGAATGCCCAAAAGAACGAGATAGTGATCACAACTAGAAAGAAGGAGAGACCTATGAGAGGGATATTGCTTGCAGGGGGAACAGCTTAGGAAGGTAGAGAGTTTCAAGTACATGGGAAGTATCATAGAGGAAAGTGGAAGAAATGATAAGGAAATAATCGAGCATGGAAGAAAAGTAGGAGCATTCCTGAAAAGTGTCAGAAGCCTGGTTTGGAACAAGGATGTCCCTCAGAGAACCAAAAGGGTGATATACAGAATTTACTATATACCTATTCTGACGTTCGCAGCTGAGACTTGAGTAATGAGGCAAGAGAGCCATGAATAGAATACAGGCAAGTGAAATGAAATTTCTGAGAAGCAGGATAGGAGTGACAAGACTGGATAAGATGAGAAATGAGAAGGTTCGAGATATAGTAAAAGAAGAGCCACTACAGAACAGGATAGAGGCATCTAGACTTAGATGGTGCTGACACATGAACAGAATGACAGAGGCAAGGATACCGAAGAGGATGCACGAAATGAAGATAATAGGTAAACGACCAAGAGGAAGACCAAGAGACGGGTGGATAAAAGGAATGCAAGAGTGTGTACAGAGAAGAGGTGAGGACTGGGCAAGAGTGACTAGGGAAGAGTAGTGGGAAGACAAGAGGAGATGGAGAGGCCATGTTCCAAGCAGACCCAGCCATCAACTGGAAACTGCAGATGATGATGACTCGCCGAACGCAGTGTGTGCTTCCAGTACCGGAAAAACAGGCACCTGTGAAGTGGTATATCTCGCGGAGTTGTTGTCTTTCTTCGTCACATGATCAGACTTCCATGCAAGTATGCGAGTTCTTTTGTCTTTGTTTTGGCGGCAAAATGCTGACAAACTCAGTTTCATTGTGAATACTGTGTGCATCACTCTTGAAGAAGAATTTATTGTGATTTTGGTTGAAAAATTTACATATATTGCTCTTCTAGGATATATGCTAATCGTGTGTTACGAAATGCAAAAGGTTTGAAATAATGAAGCGATTTCTTGTGCAGGGAAATACGTGCGATGACATAACCGTGACTAGTAACTCTAGTAATAAACCAAAAGTAGTTCAAAAATTTAGGGAGGAATACTAGAAAGAATGGCCCTGTTTACTGTGTCCTCAAAATCTCATTCACACGTCTTTTGTAGTGTGTGTAGCCACGATTTTTCAGATGCGCATGAAGAGGAAGAACAACACTGAATTCCATGCTAATATGAACACCAAACTGTTAAGTGCTCTGTTAGTGCAGAGGATGCACATGATATCAAAAGAAAAAGCATGTCACCAGTGTACATTTACCAAACAGGAACTACAAGCTGCTAAGGAAGCAACTACAGTACTCAACAAAAGAAATGATCCTTCAACCTCCACTTAGATATGTACTTCAGATCACCTGTTACTTTAGCAGGTAAGAATCATACACTCTTTATATTCCAGTCTTTGAATATGTTACATCTGGTTGGATTGTATGTTGTTCATTGATTTTTCAAGAAAGATCTCAGGGAAAAAATCTACAACCCCCCCCACCTGTATCCTAACGGCTCTATTAGGAATTGCCTTTCTTGAAAGTGAGCATCTCTGCTGTAATATTTTAGGCAGCATATTACAGCAAAAGATATAATGCAGTGTCATAGTGCCATTATACTGTCATATATTCCAATAGACTTAACACCGAGTAACAACTTGCTCATCATTCTCATTGCTTTCAGTCACCTCTGGAGTCTCATAAGGTAGCAGCTCAATGAAAAACAAATACTACACTCTTCATTGATGATTATAAGCTTAGGTACCCAGCAGATACAGGTCTTCTACAGTCCACACTCGATGTTCTCTTGAATTGTTGCTGTGTCAACAATGTTACATTAAGTTTTACTAGAGCCTTAACTGACTATAATTAAATATTTTACACTTCATATCTACTTCCAGACATTTGTATATAAATGACAATCTACCTTCTACAATCAAAATATAGTTTTAGATCTGAATCATAACTTTTTTATACAATTGGCTTCACATTGCACCGACACAGATAGGTCTTATGGCGATAGTGTGAAAAATGGAAACCGTGGAAAACCATCTTCAGGGCTGCCGACAGTGGGGCTGCAATCCACTATCTCCCAAATGCAATACAATACAATACAATATACAATCAATACTGATCTGCATTTAGGGCAGTCGCCCAGGTCGCAGATTCCCTATCTGTTGCTTTCCTAGCCTTTTCCTAAATGATTTCAAAGAAATTGGAAATTTATTGAACATCTCCCTTGGTAAGTTATTCCAATCCCCAACTCCACTTCCTATAAATGAATATTTGCCCCAGTTTGTCCTCTTGAATTCCAACTTTATCTTGATATTGTGATTTTTCCTACTTTCATAAACGCCATTCAAACTTATTCGTCTACTAATATCATTCCACGCCATCTCTCCGCTGACAGCTCGGAACATACCACTTAACAGTTCAACAATAATAAAGGTGTTTTAATTTATTCCACCTATTCAATACTTATATTTTCACTTATAGTTGTTACATAATTAAATTCTTAGTTACATGGGACATGTTTCGCCCTCAATTAAGGGCATCTTCAGCCTAAATACAATAATCAAAAATACAACTAAATTAAAAGTGGAAGTTAAATACAATCATCAAAAATAAAAATAAAATAAAAAGTGGAAGTTAAAAGTTTAGTCTGTTATTAAAATTCGGAACAATAAAAATGTGAAAAATGATAAAATAAAAAGATGCTAATGGAAAACTGTCTTATGATTAAACTATAATCTTGTCGGAGACTAAAACTTCTATTAAAATTCTAATTAAAACAGTTCATATAAAATATTGGAAAATCAAAGTGGTAGTAATAAAAAGCCAACATCATGAGGGCGTGTACACAAGCATAAACTTGATTGTCATGAATACAATCTTTTCAAGGCCGCTGATGAAATTCGTAGCAAGTAAGGCAGAAGCGTCTATTGAAAAATTGTAAGAGGCCGTTAGCACCGGTAGGTAATAAAATGGCTGAATCCTTGCCAGAAAATGTCAACAGATGCAGAAATAAGTTTTCTGTAAGAGAAGGAAAAGAAGAAATAAGAAATTGAACGTAAGGAGAGAATTCAGTCTTACATAATTTTGAAACAGATGAGGACTTACATGTAAGTGGAAGTTGTTATTTGTTAACTACTGTTGAGTTGGTTGCTGCCCGTCTGCTGGCTTTGAGTCTGGTGTTATAACTGTGCTGCAGAGGCGGTAGTGAACTCGGAGGGGAAGGAATAGGGGAGTGCGGAAGGGAGGAGAGGATGGGTGGAGTCAAATGTGACGAGGCTGACAAAGGGGCGGAGTCAACTGCATTGCTGGAAGTAGGCCTAATATCTGTAGGTATGGGAGGAGTATTAGGGTTTGAAGAATTAAATATATTAGGTATCCTAAATTTATTCGAACTAACTGACTTTAATAATTCCGGCATTAATTCATGTAGCATACTTTTATTGTCCGTGGTTTCATTGAGATTCTTTTGCTTATTGTACGTCTGATCTAAATAAATGTATAAACTTTCTAATTCGTTCAGCATTCTTCCTTTTTGTATGTTTCTAATTATTGCTAAGTCTTTCTCTATGGATTCAAATCTGTGACCAGTCTCCCTCATATGCAAACTCATCGCTGAGTATTTCCTATGTTTTTCCGCGTTAACATGTTCCATGTATCTTGTCATAAAATTTCTCCCAGTCTGTCCAACATATGAAAAATTACACTGAGTACATTTAAGTCTGTATACTCCCGATCCTAAATAACGATTCTTATCATAATTAACTTTTTTATGATTAAAGAATATGGACTGGTTAGTATTAGTAGTTCTAAAAGCTATATTAAAATTATGTTTCTTGAATACGCTAGTAATCTGGTGTATAGCTGGATTATTAAAAGTGAATGTAGCATACTCAGTTTTTTTGGTCTTTTCTGGTATCAGATTCGTAGATAATTTGTTCTTAATTTTATTGATTAATTTGTTGATCATTTCTATTTTGAAACCATTTTGTTTAGCGAGGTATCTAATATAATTAAATTCTTTCTTCAAATTCTTGGGAGATAGAGGGATTCTAAGTGCTCTATAAATTAGACTGTGAAAAGATGCTTGTTTATGTGAACTCGGGTGTAAAGAGGAATTGTTTATAGTTGTAGATGATTGTGTCGGTTTTCTAAATATTTGGAAATCAAAAGTGTTAACCTTACGCGTAACTGTTATATCTAGAAAATTCAATGAGTTATCGACTTCGTCCTCTCTCGTGAATTTCAAATTAGGTTCGATTTCATTTAATTTATTTAAGATTTCTTGACTATTAGTGACATCTTTGTTTATGATTACAAATGTATCATCTACATATCTCAACCATAAATCTATTCCTTTAATTTTTGCTATTATTTCATTGTGTTCGATTGAATCCATAAATATGTCGGCAAGGATGCCCGATATTGGGTCACCTATTGCTAATCCATTCTGTTTATAAATATTATTGTTAAATGTGAAGTAATTATTGTCTAATACGAACTTTAACAATCTAGTGAATTCTTCTACTTCCATTTTACTAAGATTACTGTGTTTACAAATATTATCATGAATGATATTAACAGTTTTATCTGTCGGAATATTTGGGAACATATTCACTACGTCATACGAACACATCATCTGGTTTGGAAGTACGCCAAATCCAAGCAAAATGTCACACAAGTCAATGGAATTTCTTAATGGTTGTTTATTATTAAAAGTGTAATGTCTTTTCAAAAAATTGTGAATTTATTTGGAGACTTTATACGTGGGAGAATTACGGCAATTGATAATCGGACGAATCGGAATATCTTTTTTATGTATTTTGGGCATAGCTCTAGTTTCCGGGAGCCTAGGATTCATATTGACAAGTTTTAATTGTTCTTGTTCAGTAAAGAGAGATGTGGATCTTTTAAGTAAGGCTTTTAAGTTGCGTTGAATTTTAGCTAGCGGATTTTTTGTTACTAATGTATATTTGTTATTATCAAAAAATTCTTCAGTTTTCTTGATATATGTATCTTTATCCATCAAAACGATCGCACCCCCCTTGTCAGCCTTGGTTACTATAATATTGTTATCTTCAATTTTCGATTTCATGTTTTTTATTGTTTTCTGTTGTTTGGGATCAAAATTGGAATAAATTTCTTTAGCCAGTCTGGGTAATTTCTTCTTTAACTCCAATCTTACTTCGTCTTGTACATCGCGTGGGAGTTTTGATATATTCGCCTCCGCTTCTGCAACTGTGTTAATGATATCTATTTCTCTATCTTTATTAGGCCAATTGTATTTTGGACCCCTTTTAAGTAGGTCATTCTCTCCTTCCGTAAATTTTACCTTGGTCAAGTTAACTACCGTGGGAGTAACATTGTCCGATGGGCCCTTAATTTGTTCTTGTTTCGTTTGTTTACTACGACGTATTTGTGTGTCTATTAAATGATTCAATTTCTTATTCAATGTATCCTGTTTCTTACTAAGTGCGTATGTTAATTTGTGTTCCATGTGTTGATAAAAAGACTGCCATTCTAATGGGGCTAAATCCTGAGTCACCGCTAAGTGAACGTTATATAATTGCAAATTCAATTTGGATTTCTTCCCGTAATATGCCTTGATTTCATTTTTAAGCCATAATTCATTTACCTTATTTTGGGTTACATTATGGCTTGGATTGCTTATGTTCTTACGTTGTGTTGATTTAAGAAAAGTAGGTACAAGTTTTAGTCTCAGACATTGTTTAAGAAAAGCTAAATCTTTTCCTAACTTACAAATCTTCATTTTCAGATTGAGAAACTTATTTAATCTACATTTTGCCTGGTTGGCTGTCACATTACGTGTGACACTGATGAAATTCGTAGCAAGTAAGGCAGAAGCGTCTATTGAAAAATTGTAAGAGGCCGTTAGCACCGGTAGGTAATAAAATGGCTGAATCCTTGCCAGAAAATGTCAACAGATGCAGAAATAAGTTTTCTGTAAGAGAAGGAAAAGAAGAAATAAGAAATTGAACGTAAGGAGAGAATTCAGTCTTACATAATTTTGAAACAGATGAGGACTTACATGTAAGCAGCCTTGAAAAGATTGTATTCATGACAATCAAGTTTATGCTTGTGTACACGCCCTCATGATGTTGGCTTTTTATTACTACCACTTTGATTTTCCAATATTTTATATGAACTGTTTTAATTAGAATTTTAATAGAAGTTTTAGTCTCCGACAAGATTATAGTTTAATCATAAGACAGTTTTCCATTAGCATCTTTTTATTTTATCATTTTTCACATTTTTATTGTTCCGAATTTTAATAACAGACTAAACTTTTAACTTCCACTTTTTATTTTATTTTTATTTTTGATGATTGTATTTAACTTCCACTTTTAATTTAGTTGTATTTTTTATTATTGTATTTAGGCTGAAGATGCCCTTAATTGAGGGCGAAACATGTCCCATGTAACTAAGAATTTAATTATGTAACAACTATAAGTGAAAATATAAGTATTGAATAGGTGGAATAAATTAAAACACCTTTATTATTGTTGAACTGTTAAAAATTTTTCAATACGGACCTAAAATGAGGTTTATAACTTGTAACATACCACTTAGTCGAGCAGCTCTTCTTCTTCCTCTCAATTCTTCCCAACCCAACATTGCAACATTTTTGTAACGCTACTCTTTTGTCGGAAATCACTCAGAACAAATCGAGCTGCTTTTCTATGGATTTTTTCCAGTTCTTGAATCAGGTAATCCTGGTGAGGCTCCCATACACTGGAACCATACTCTAGTTGGGGTCTTACCAGAGACTTATATGCACCCTCCTTTACATCCTTACTACAACCCCTAAACACCCCCATAACCATGTGCAGAGATCGGTACCCTTTATTTACAATCCCATTTATGTGATTACCCCAATGAAGATCTTTCCTTATATTAACACCTAGATACTTACAATGATCCCCAAAAGGAACTTTCACCCCATCAACGCAGTAATTAAAACTGAGAGGGCTTTTCTTATTTGTGAAACTCACAACCTGACTTTTAACCCCATTCATCAACATACCATTGCCTGCTGTCCATCTCACAACATTTTCGAGGTCACGTTGCAGTTGCTCACAATCTTGTAACTTATTTATCACTCTATAGAGAATAACATCATCCGCAAAAAGCCTTACCTCTGATTCCACTCCTTTACTCATATCATTTATATATATAAGAAAACATAAAGGTCCGATAACACTGCCCTGAGGAACTTCCCTCTCAACTATTACAGGGTCAGACAAAGCTTCACCTACTCTAACTCTCTGAGATCTATTTTCTAGAAATATAGCAACCCATTCAGTCACTCTTTTGTCTAGTCCAATTGCACTCATTTTTGCCAGTAGTCTCCCATGATCCACCCTATCAAATGCTTTAGACAGGTCAATCGCGATACAGTCCATTTGACCTCCTGAATCCAAGATATCTGCTATATCTTGCTGGAATCCTACAAGTTGAGCTACAGTGGAATAACCTTTCCTAAAACCGAATTGCCTTCTATCGAACCAGTTATTAATTTCACAAACATGTCTAATATAATCAGAAAGAATGCCTTCCCAAAGCTTATATACAATGCATGTCAAACTTACTGGCCTGTAATTTTCAGCTTTATGTCTATCACCCTTTCCTTTTTACACAGGGACTACTATAGCAACTCTCCATTCATCTGGTATAGCCCCTCCGACCAAACAATAATCAAATAAGTACTTCAGATATAGTACTATATCCCAACCCATTGTCTTTAGTATATCCCCAGAAATCTGATCAATTCCGGCCGCTTTTCTAGTTTTCAATTTTTGTATCTTATTGTAAATGTCATTGTTATCATATGTACATTTTATTACTTCTTTGGCCTTAGTCTCCTCCTCTATCTCGACATTATCCTTGCAACCAACAATCTTTACATACTGCTGACTGAATACTTCTGCCTTTTGAAGATCCTCGCATACACACTCCCCTTGTTCATTAATTATTCCTGGAATGTCCTTCTTGGAACCTGTTTCTGCCTTAAAATACCTACATACCCTTCCATTTTTCACTAAAATTTGTATGACTGCCAATTATGCTTGCCATCATGTAATCCTTAGCTGCCTTCTTTGCTTGATTCAATTTTCTAGTAAGTTCCTTCAATTTCTCCTTACTTCCACAGCCACTTCTAACTCTATTTCTTTCCAGTCTGCACCTCCTTCTTAGTCTCTTTTATTCTCTATTATAATAAGGTGGGTCTTTACCATTCCTTACCACCCTTAAAGGTACAAACCTGTTTTCGCATTTCTCAACAATTTCTTTAAACCCATCCCAGAGTCTGTTTGCATTTTTATTTAGCGTTTTCCACCGATCATAGTTACTTTTTAGAAACTGCCTCATGCCTGCTTTATCAGCCATATGGTACTGCCTAACAGTCCTACTTTTAAGACCTTCCTTTCTATCACATTTATTTTTAACTACCACAAAAACAGCTTCATGATCACTAATACCATCTATTACTTCAGTTTCCCTATACAGCTCATCTGGTTTTATCAGCATGACATCCAGGACATTTTTCCCTCTGGTTGGTTCCATCACTTTCTGAATCAGCTGTCCTTCCCATATTAACTTATTTGCCATTTGTTGGTCATGTTTCCTGTCGTTCGCATTTCCTTCCCAATTTACATCTGGCAAATTCAGATCTCCCGCTACAATCACATTTCTTTCCACGTCATTTCCCACATAGCTGACTATCCTATCAAATAATTCCGAATCCGCGTCAGTGCTACCCTTTCCCGATCTGTACACTCCAAATATATCAAGTTGCCTACTATCTTTAGAAATGAGCCTTACACCTAGAATTTCATGTGCCTCATCTTTAACTTTTTCGTAGCTTACAAATTCTTCTTTCACCAGAATGAACACTCCCCCTCCCACCATTCCTATCCTATCTCTACGATACACACTCCAGTGCAGTGAGAAAATTTCTGCATCCATTATATCATTTCTCAGCCATGATTCAACTCCTATTACAATATCTGGTAAATATATATCTATTAAATTACTTAATTCTATTCCTTTCTTTACAATACTTCTACAGTTCAATACTAACAATTTTATGTCATCCCTACTTGATTTCCAGTTCCCTGTTCCCTTATCACCGCTCCCTAGGCCATCCCGTTTCCCTAAATGTACCTCCCTATTACCTTTCCAAACAAATTTCCTAACTTATACGTACCACTGCGGTTTAAATGAAGGCCATCCGAGCGCAGATCCCTATCTCCTACCCACCCATTAGGATCTAGAAATTTCACTCCCAGTTTCCCACATACCCACTCCATAGTTTCATTTAAATCCCCAATCACCCTCCAGTCAGTATCCCTCCTACACAGTATTCCACTAATAACAATCTCCGCTTTCTTAAACTTCACCCGTGCTGCATTTACCAGATCCCACACATCTCCAACTATGTTGGTACTTATAACAGCTTACCTTACGTTGTTGGTACCAACGTGAAACACTACCACCTTCTCCTTCCCCTCCTCCCTCTCTTCTACTTTCCTCAACATCTGCCTCAGCCTAATTCCTGGATAACATTCTACCCTGGTTCCCTTTCCTCCACACACTTTCCCCACGTGTCTAACGATGGAATCCCCCATGACCAGAGTCTCAACCCTACCCACCTCATTTGATCCCCTCCCCTCCTGGTCAGCCCTATCTTTCCTGAGAGCTGCAGAAGCTACTTCCTCCTCCCTTTTCTCCTTCCCATGACCCTGTTCCACCTGTCTTTTCCTATCCTCTACTCTACATTTCCCTTTCCTACCTTTTCCCTTCCTCCTACTTCCACGCATCTCAGCAACAGTTCCCTGTCCCTCATCTTCCCTCTGTTGTTCTACCTGGAGTGACTTGTACCGATTTCGCACAGACACCTGTCCTGAATTCTGATCCTGAATAGAGCCCTTAGCCTGCAATCTCCTTCCCCTTAGAACATTAGACCACCTGTCTTCTACAACTCCTCCCTTTCCTTCCCCTCCCTCTTGTACACCTACTGTAACCTGTACATTGTTTGAGGGAGTCCTATCTTCCTTCCTGTCTTCTGTGAGAATCCTAATTATCTCCCTCAAACTTTCTAACTCCTCCCTCATACCCCGCAATGCCTCACCACATCCACAGTAAGTACACTCGTGCTCCTTAGCCATTCTTTACGGGGGGAAAAAAATTAGATTAAAAATAAAATAACTTATTTGCAAAAAAAAAAATGAATGGAGGGATATATTGTCTGGGATAGTACACGACAATAAGGTAATTAATATACGACTACACTACAATACTACTTAGTCGTGCTCTATTTTTTTTATCCTACAACCCCTAACAGGATAAAAAACTGCTGTTAATTACTGAATATCGAAAGTAATACACAAGAACTACACAATTCCAAACTGCAATTAAGCCTATCCTAATTACAACAACAGTATTTTAGTGAGAGTTTCTACGGATACCTCTACTACACCAGTACTACACAAATATTTTACAATAATAAAATAAGCACACTAAATTCTAATAGGATATTACTCATATACTACTATACAGTACACTACAGTAATTTTTAAACTACTTTCAGACGTATCCTAATTACAATACCGGTACTGTAGCGTATGTCACTACTAAGCACAACAGAAATGAAATTTGCAAGAACTACTGTACTCAAAGATTACCAATGAAGCTAAATGCTTAGACAAATTATTATTAGTATTACGGTCTAATAGATACACACGAAAGATAACACACGAATATAGCAGGCAAGATACGGCATTATCTAAATGTACTGTATCTATACTACAATGTATCTACACTACACTACACTGCGTTTGGTTAAATGCTTAAGTATCGAAAGGATTGCTGTACACGAAGAAAAACACGAATATAACTGGCAAGATACTATCTAATATATTATACCTTATCTTCACTACAATTCTACTGAAATGTGGTTATGTGATTATTACAGCTGGTGGATTACTATTATTTTCCCTACTCCATGGGACGGAGAATAAAAGTGTTCTTAATTAGGCCTACTGAAACATACGAGGTTGTCTACAATAATTTCTCAAATATTTCTATCAAAACTACTACTACTCCGGGGACTTGAACTGCAATTACCGGGATATATGAACTTTATTATTATTATTAGCTAACCGCTCATAAATACTGAAAGATCGAGGGAGCGAAATATAAATTACGGATACTAACTACCTACTCAGAAGTACAAATGAATGGAATACAAGGTCAGCTGATTTTTATTTATATTTACTTGACTACACTACACCATTTGTTCACGAATGTAGCCAACAATGCAATATTTGAATATGAGGAGCGACAATAATCAATAACAATACGACTGTTAACTATTACCGTGTAATCTATTTAACTTCTTTTTAAATGGAAGTTTACAGGCGTATCGTGTTTTTTAATGTAGTAAATTATTACCTTCGCGACAGTTTGAACGGATATCTATACGAAATACCGGAGAAGTTGCTGCAGAAGTTACGGTACTATTCCTTATGATAATCTGCCTTTGTAAGTACAACCAACGAACCTACAGATATTTACAAATATTTTTACAGTTAATATTATTACCTAAAGTATTTCCTAAACCTAAATTCGAAACAAGGTACACCTAGCTAGCCTACTTAACCTAGAAAACGTAATTTACTGAAGACCAACTGAATTTACTTGTTACAAAATTTAAATAAATATCACTACTCCCAATTTCTACCAACAAGCACTAAAAACCACTATATAAACAGCACTAGATGAATCAGATATACACAAAATTAAGCTATTTCAATAGGTTTTCACTACTTTATCACTACAATAATGCAAGAGCTCTCTCAACAGCCAACCGTTCTCAAGCGCATCCAACAATGCAAGCTCACAGCTGTGCGCCCCTAACTGCACGGCCAACTCGATCGGTGAACAATAACTTATAACGTGTTTAACTATATTTTCAGTAAATAAATTCACGTTAATTAAGTCTATATCGAAAACTACATGGTCTTCACAACCTTATTCAATGGGTACCTGTATAAACCTGCAATCACCAAACTGAACTATCACTTGTGTGGCAAGTCATTACCGCTAGCAAGCGAGCGTGCTAGTGATGGGACATTCGATTCATTTTACTGAATCGATTCATTTTATTCTGTTCACGTTACTGAATCGATAAAGTGATCCGATTCACGGCACATTAGAGTCACCGCTCCTACTGCATCTGTGTAGTATGTGCTGGCAAGACAGCAGTAACAGCATTCAGTGCTCGCTGCTGCCATCTGGTCTTCATACTATGAACTCCTTTCTTAGAAAAAAAAATGCTAGTCACTCTAATACATCGGAGGTTTCTGGGGCCGCAGGATGGGAAAGGTCCTGGATTAGGAAGGTAGCAGTCATGGCCTTAATTAAGTAACAGTCCCAGGACTTCCTGGTGTAAAAATGGGGAAACTACTGAAAACCATCTTAATGGCTGCCGACGGTGGGATTCAAACCCACCATCCCCCGAATGCAAGCGCATAGCTACGCGATACTAACCGCACGTCCAACTCGCTAAGTAATTTTTGAAAATATGTACCATATTTTTCTATCAGCAGAGGATTTTTTAAAATAGTCATATTTTGTATAAGCTACCCGAGATGTACAGTAGCCCACTGATCGAAACAGACTTTCAACGTATTAGGTCGTGTTACGTACATGTAGTACGTGTTGAAGAGATGTTAAGTACAGAACAAAAATGGCCAGCCGGACACTTAACATCTCTTCAACACGTACTACATGTACGTAACACAACCTGATACGTTGAAAGTCTGTTTTGATTACAATGCGGTCGTGAAAATTCAATATTCATTGAGTAGCCCACTGGTTTTCTGATTCAACATACTGTTGGTTAAGTTATTGTGTCAGTCCGCTCACTTACTGTCCGCATATTATTATCAACAATGTGACATACGAACTAAGATAATACTGAGCCATTCTTCCCAATATAAAACAGGTACTTTTGAGTGGTCATGAGCACGACTCATAGTCATAGGGCAGGCTAGAGTCGAGTTTAATTAATTGTCAAATGTCAACTAAGTTATAATACTAAGATTCATTAACCCCTTAAGTGGGTATGACGTCTTTAGACGTTTTCGCGCTGGGCTTCTACAGTGGGTATGACGGCATTAGTCGATCGTAAAATTTATCGTGTATGTATCTTGAAGGTGAAGTCATACGGCGTGTCCATGGAATCTATCGCATTAGTTGATATGTTTTCCTCGGGATCACGCTGTGTATTGTTTTTTAGAGCTGTCACAGCTCCATGAAATGCATTTGTTTTGGCACTTTGCACGAAGTTCCCGCACAGCCATTTATGTCGCAAAGCATGGCTTCCAAACGTAAAGTAGATCGGCTACCTCTCCGAAGGTGTACTGTGTGTTGGTCCCAAGGGAAGAGGAAGGAAACATCATACTGGTGTCCTGACTGTGAAAAGGCTTTGTGTGTAACACCTTGTTTCCGCCTATATCACACAGAAAACAATCTACAAAACCTATAATCATCCTGATTCAGAACAATGTAAATAATGTTAGTAACACATTTGGATTCATAACAATGTAAATAATGTACATAATGTTATATCACATTATTGAAGAAGAATAATTACTATTGTATTAGATTAAACTAATTGTGTACACATTTATGAAGGAAATATTTAAATATCACAAAGTGGGGAAAAAGTACCCACGGCAGGTTACGCATGTGGAGAATTTAGTTCCCAGTTAAGGGGTTAAACTAAAAAATAGTATAACTTAATAGCCTACCTACTTACTAGCTACTTTAGAATTATGTTTTGACTACCTTTTTAACACTGAAAATTAATCCATCTATTATTTAAACCTCCCTGTAAGAAGAGGACAGTGAATGCAAGTGGGTATTATTTTCAAATGAGCTGAGCTCGGGAGTCCATTTAGTGTACGATTCTTTCAGTGATGTATTGCTTCAGAGGAAGCCCAGCTCTCCACCAGTGTCCACTGTCCAGTGTGCTGATAAGGAGCCATGTGTATCTTGTGTCTCACTGAGCCGTGCTCGTTCACAATTCTTTCGGTGTGCCATGGCTCACTGTATGTCTCGCTGCAGCGGAAGCTCGGCTCTCTGCCACCCACCAGTGTCCAGTGAGCCGATAAGGAGCCCTGTATATCTTGTGTCTCACTGAGCCGCGCTCGTTCACGATTCTTTCGGTGTGCCATGATTCACTGTCTTGCTGCAGAGGAAGCTCGGCTCTCCGTCAACGTCCAGTGAGTGCGCCACTCAGCACTGTCCGCCGGGAGTAAGCTGAATCGTGTGCCGTGAGCTCGCCGTTCCTGTGAATCGATTCACTCGAACACTTGAATGAATCGATACACTGCTTCGAATCATGAATTCAGTAGCCAACACTAGAGCGTGCTGATGTTTGTTCACATCTGAAGTACAGGCACAGGTGTGACTTGTGAAGCAAGGGAGCCAGCATATTTCACTTCACTGTTAATGATTGTTAACATACTGAGAGACCAGAATAGAGATGCGAACAATGGTGGAGAGCTGGGTTGCTTCAGTACGCCATGAGTGAGCATTGTGTGCACACACCTGTTGCACAACAATTCATTATCAAATTTCTTGCAAAAGAGGGCACCAAACCTTCCAAAATTTTGAGACGGTCCCCACAAAGTTTGGGGAAGGAACACTTTCGCAGACTCAAATGTATGAGTGGGCTAAAAAAATTGTGGCAGGAAGAGAAACTGTGGAAAATGAACCTCATGAAGGAAGACCACAGACAAGCATCACTGCAGACAACATTGTTGCCGTAGGAATAAGTTACAAAAGTGTTCAAACCATCATCCGAGATGAACTCCATTTCAGAAAATTGTCTGCCAGGTGGGTTGCTGGTTTCCTCAACCAGGAACAAAAAACTTTATGGCAGGAAGTTTGTCAGACACTCCTGCGTCGCTACGAGGAGGAAGGAGAGGATTTCTTTCATTGCATTGTGACCTGTGATGAAACTTGGGTGGATCATTATACCCCAGAGTCAAAGCAAGCAAGCAAGCAAGCAAGCAAGCAAGCAAGCAAGCAAGCAAGCATGGAGTGGCGGCAAAGAGACTAAGCAGGTCCAGTCAAAGCCAAAACACATCCATCTACTGAAAAGGTGCTTGCAACCGTTTTCTGGGACTCCGTGGGCATTTTGCTGGTGGATTTTCTTCACGAACAAGGGACAATTAATGCAGCCTATTACTGTCGCCTTTTGGATGAAGCAAAAGCTGCATTGCGCAACAAATGACGCCGGCAACTGATCTGAAACCTCATTCTTCTCCATGACAAGGCAAGGCCGCATACTGCCACTTTAACTCGGGAAAAACTGGAGGAAATTCACTGGACACCTCTGGAACACTCTCCGTACAGTCCAGATTTATCGTCCTGCGACTACCATTTGTTTGGACCACTGAAACAAGACCTAGTAGGACAGCGGTTCCATGATGATGCAAGTGTAGAAGAGTTCGTGTGCAACTTGCACTGCACATGTCCCTCTTCTTTCTATCAGGACGGCATCAAAGACTTGATACGATGTAGAAAATGTATATCGAAGACAGGACAATATGTATGTGTAATTTTTTTGGTTGATGCAATATATTTTTTTAAATTCCCGTTTATATTTGATCCGCCCTCGTATATACTTGCTATATTAATCCATTAATATGAAACTTCTGAAGTAGAATATCTGACATAAAAATCTTCATCCATAGTATTGATGAACTCATCAACTGTGTCTGGTGAATTATTGTGAAAGTCAATGAATACCACAACCAAATTTTTGTTTTGTTTTAATATTACAATTTGCTTTACATCGCACCAACACAGATAGGTCTTAAAGCGATGATGGGTCAACCGCACCATATCATTTTATGGTACGTTTGCCTTTTCTGAAGTCTTCACATTCCTAGCAAACTCTTTTATTCATGAACTGTTACTCTTTCCCATCATGTGTTGTTACCACTATGTAATCTTTCCTTATTCCGGTAGATGGCATCTCATACGATAGCATAGGTCAAAGCATTTCTTTTCTGCCCCGTCTTGTTGGGTTATCTTTCTGGTGGGTGGGGTGGAGATTTTTTGACTTAAGAAGATGGAAGGATTGGATTTCCAAGTCGCCTTTGTGGCATATAAAAGATATTTTAACAGATTCAAGATGTCTTTCTACATATCTCGGCCTTTTGAGAATGTGAATTGATTATGTAATTGAGGTATTTAGTTTTCATTCATCTTCTCTTGGTTTTATTATTACTTCGTTTTGTGCTCACCATGGTTGGGTTAGAAAGGTTTCCCTCATTACATGTGTTTCTAATTTATTTGTGTGTTAACTTTACTTTTACACGCTTCTTTCGGTATTTTCATTTACCGATCCACTATGTTTATTTTGAGAACAGAAGGTGACATGGATTCATGTGTGTGTGTATGAGATTGTTTGCTGTGTGCCGGCCGAGACCTTATACTCATGTCGCTTCATTAACATTCCGCTTGAGCTCATGTTGTATTATTTTATCGCGTGTTCTGTATAATTCATGTTGACTTCACAGACTTGGTATGAATACAAGCTAACAACGCGAGTGGCCTGTTTCTGTGTGTTTTGATGTTGGAGACACTCCGTCTCTTTAAAATGGACCGCTTTCTGGTTCATATTGTCTGAGCTCAAGAGCGGTTGTTTATTTTGTTATGTGCTGTGCATTGACGTTCTTATACGTCCCTTTATTTTGGCGACCTAACCCCTTGGTCTCTGTGTGAGCGTGGGTGGTTCTGACGCTTCATTCGTGATATCTTTCATGCCTAATTTACTTATTTATTGCTCGTTTCACATTGTCGTCATTGGCTTTCTTTACATATTTTCTAGTTTAATATGTTTTATTCTTTGCGGGTTGCCTTTCCATATTTTTTTGTTGTTTGGCATGAAACCATGGTAACTTCCCCTTTTCTCTTTGCATTTATTTTATGAGCTCGGTGCACCCTTCCCTCTTCTCCCGTTTTAAGCTCTTTTACTTAATGATATTGTATTCTCGGGGGACGTGTTTTTATTGTTGAGAGTTTTATGTCATCTGAGGAATTGAAAGGGTGAATGTTATAATTAGGTGCTGTTACTCCCAAAACTTATGGTTGTTTAGACCTGATATGCTATAAAGAAATGCTTTGTACCCACCTGAATTCATATTAAATTAATTATGATAGATGCCAAGTCCTTATACCAAACTTTTCATCACGTCTTTTATGAAGGTAGGCGTGTGTGAAGGTGCTATAATCAATTAATCTTGTGTATTTTGATTATGGGCCACATATTATTAATATTACCTATTTGATTTTTGGCCCCCCTGTTTTGCCTATGCAACCTTTTTTTTTCTTTTTTCTCTCTATAAAAAATATAAGTTCTTGCCCTTATTACTGTTATATTTTTATTTCTTTGCGTCTCTTATATGTTTGTTATCTGTAAGAGGCCCGGGTCCAGTTCCTGGCAGTTTTTGCTAGTTTTGACCAAATCCACCGCACTAGGTCTTCGTCGTGTTCTTAGTGTCAGTTCATGGGATAGAAAAAAGCTAGAATTGGGAAGGAAGCGACCATAGCCTTAATTAAGGCACAGCTTGGTGTAAAAATGGGAAACCATGGAAAACCATCTTTAGGGCTTCCGATGAAAGCGTTCGAATCCACCATCTCCCAAATGCAAACTGATAGCTACGTGACCCAACCCATGAGGCCACTTGCTTGATACCAAAATATTTAAAAAATTCTGTAAAGGAAAGAGGAAAAGTTCCAAACCAATGAAAAAGACTAATAAGGCTCTACGAGGAAGCGGAAAGAGAGTACATAACACTGCTAGGCAGTGTGAAAAAGCACATCACTTTCCTCTGAAAGCAACCTCAACCATGGGGTACAACACTTTTATCAAAATCATCAAGTTCTGTCCTCTTCAAACGTGGTTGACATTTACCTGGAGTTAGAATTTAACTTCTGTCCTTATCCAAAACAACAACAGCTGATCGCTGACCTCAGTTCATTGCACATGAACAATGATACTACTGCTAAGACAACTCGTTAGTGTTTTGTGAAGGCATGAATGTACCGTTTGCATTGAGGTAACAGATTGCATCACTCAATTTATACAGAATATTTCCTGTTGCTACTACCAGTAATCACTCAACAGACATCTAATACCCATACATATAGGATTTGTAAATAAAATGTCAGATATTCCTTCAGCTCTAGGTAACACACATTCTAAATATTATACCTGGGTTCAGGAAGCATGAGGTAGTGCACACTACCAGCGCTGTCCTTATTGCTTGCACTAGGCACAGCCTGGCGCAGATTCTGGTACATGAGTTCACACAAGAATGGGGTAAATGGAGCCATATTGCGCACCATTGAGTAGAGTACACTGAAGAGTGTGTGGAGGGCATGATGACAATCAGTCACTCCACCATCACCCTGAAATTACAATAAAGCAAAGTTTAACTATTCAATTGCTCAAATGTATTAAAAAATCAACAATCTTAGAAGTAGAATGATCTACTGTTTATTTAAATTATCTCTTCAATAATTAACATACCGGAAGCTACATATGCAGCAGAAACACTCTTTTACCTGAATAAACAATCAAAGACTGACAGACTTCAGAAAATTGAAAGGAGGATTGGAAGAACCTGTATCAACAAAAAATATCAGAAAGATGGACAGTGGCGGTTAATACCTAACAAAGTCGTGTACAAAGAGCTAGAACCCATTACAGATACTATGCGTAAGAGGAGACTGGGATTCTTTGGACATATCATGAGGATGCAGGACTCGAGACTTCTGAAACAACTAGTACAACACAATCTCGTCTCAAAAAATACCACAACAGGATGTAAATGGATCAGAGAAGTAAGAGAGGATCTGAAGGAAATAGGCCTTACAACAGAAGACACCAAAAATAAGATAAAATTGAATACAAAACTCAAGAATACAAACCTCCGCTTTACCCTTACACAAAACAAACCAACAACACGCACATTTTCAACTGAGGAAAGAGCACGAAGATCGGAGCGTCTGAAGAAGTACTGGGAGGACCGCAAAGCCCGAACAATCCCTTCAAAGAGACCTGAACAACGGACTGACTAAAGTGATCCTATGTGGTCATAAAAGAAGAAGAAGAAGAAGAATTAACATACGTAGCACATCATTATATTCTCATTTCAGAAACATCTAGAATATACTGTTAAAATTACTCTCGTCATATTACACACATTTCGACCAAAACTTTGCTACATCAAGTGCATTCTGTGTGCCTTGAAAGAGTTCATATTCTGTACAGGAGGATGGGCACAGTGGACATTGAAGCATATGCTTCAGAGTATGGTCTTCCTGGCATTCACACTTGATTCTGTTAGCATCGATGTAATCCCATCTCGCTAAGGTCACTTTGGTAATACCAATATAATGGTCCTTTATTGGACATTATAAATTTTCCAGCTAACTCATTCTTGGTTGCCTGCGTTTCGCCCTCGTGTGCTAAGTTAGGCTCGTCAGTTGGGACCTAGCACACCACCCAAGACGCAAGGCAACCAAGAATGAGTTAGCTGGAAAATTTATAATGCCCAATAATGGACCATTATATTGGTATTATAAATTTGACCATTATATTGGTATTATAAATTTACTCATTCAGGACAAATATTTTAAGTTCCCTATGGGAATCAACATCTGCATCACAAGGTCACTTTGGATCGGCCCACACCTGATCTCAACCTATTCAAGGATTTCCACATTGTCCAATTCTCTTTGCAGCCAGGTGGTAGGCATTCAGCTACTGCTATCTGTCCAGGTATGTTGGGATTGATTTCCACAGCTGTAATCTTACTTTTTCAGCTGATCCAATTAGTTCCTGAGATTTTTGTGAAGAACTGTTCCTGGACTTCAGTCCCTGAGCTGGGGTACATGACCATGTACTGGATGAATTTCCTTGTTCAACTTGTATCCTCTCCTTATTCGCAGACACTTCTCTTAGAATATGTGGTGGTTATTTATTTATTTTTTATTTTTTATTTATTTATTGTATGATGAATCTATGTACACACATGTATATAGTTTCAGGATGAATGTGCGTGGTCACAAGTCCGTACAATACTACAACTCTAGGTCTAGCATTTTGACCCAATCAATTGCTTCATCTGATGTGTGGTGAATGTCCATTAGGGTTCCTTTGAAAGCTCGAATTGGGCAGTCAGCAACAATGTGGTGGATTGACTGAGAAGAGACACCACAATGACAAATTGCAGAGCTAGTCCAACCTCATTTGCACAACAGATAACCACATCTGCCTTATCCAGTTCTTATCCGATTTATGATTCTCCACTGTCGTCTTGGGAGATCAAATCCTTGTACGCGTTTAGAAGGATTCTCAACTAGATGTTTGTTCACTACTGAAGACTGATCCCACTGGGCTTTCCATGAACTGTTAACATGAAAAGAGGTTCTTTCAAGATCCATTGCTGTACGCCAGGTTGGTTTCCTCGATTTTAGTCGATGTTCAGTGTGCGTAATATTTTGATGGATGGGTAGTTGGGGGTTCTGCTGAATGTTCTTCCAAACCTTTAGGAGAGCTTCTGATCATCTTAGGGCTGAAGGTGGAATTTTGCTGAGAACAGGAAGCCATAGTGTGTTCGTGCTCCGAATGCAACCTGTGATTATGCGCATTGCCTGATTGAGTTGTACATCGATCTTCTTTGTGTGAACACTATTGATCCAAGAGGGGCAGCAGTATTCAGCAACAGAATATGATAAGGCTAATGCTGTTGATCTTAGAACATGAGTATTGGCTCCCCATAATGTACCAGCAAGTTTCTGAAGAATATTATTTCTAGTTTTTACTTTAGCAGCTACATTTGAGAGATGTTGCTTGAAAGTCAAAGTTCTATCAATGTTATTCCCAAGTATTTTGGTGTACTGCAGAACGGCAACACTTGACCTCGGAATTTTATTGTTGGTTTGTAATTAGACTGTCTATTGCGTAAGTGGAATGTAGATATACAGTAACTGTTTTTTGAGGATATAGGTGAAGGCACCATTTCTTGAAGTATACATCCAAGGCTTCCAGATCAGTGGCTAAAGTAGTTTCAGCATCATAAGAGTTGGAGCACTGAGTCACCAAACAAATGTCATCAGCATAAATGAATTTTCTTGATGATGTGTCTGGGAAGTCGTATATGTACAGACTGAAAAGAAGGGGGACGAGGACTGATCCTTGAGGTAAACCATCGTTTAATTTAAACACTCTATCAGCGTAGATCTGGAAGTACCTATTACTAAGCATATTGCTAAGTGAGGACGTAGGAGTCCTTCTCACCAGACAGTATCATAGGCAGCTGATAGATCCAAAAAGGCAGCCACGCTTACTGATTTCCTCTCATATTGATTTTCGATATACGTGGCGAGAGACAGTACTTGATCATTATAACTTCTTCCGGGTCTAAAACCTGCTTGTTCCATAGGAATGTAGCTGTTGATTGTTTCATAAATTCTATTGTAGATCAGTCGCTCAAAGGAGTTTATATGTAATACTTAGAAGTGCTATTAGACGGTAGCTTTCCACTTTTTTTTTTTTTTGCTTTACATCGCACTGACACAGATAGGTCTTATGGCGACGATGGGACAGGGAAGGGCTAGGAGTGGGAAGGAAGCGGCCGTGGCCTTAATTAAAGTACAGCCCCAGCATTTGCCTGGTCTGAAAATGGGAAACCACGGAAAACCATTTTCAGGGCTGCTGACAGTGGGGTTCAAACCTATTCCAAATACTGGATACTGGCCGCTCTTAAGCGACTGCAGCTATCGAGCTCAGTGCTTTCCACTTTAGATGGATCTTTATTTGGTTTCAGTATGGCTATTATCTTTGTTTTCTGCATCAGAGGTGGGATGTTTCCAGTTTGCAGAATATTAGTGAAGAAGTTGGTTAACCATTTTATTGTGGCTGGTTCGCAATGAGCCAAATATTCAGGATAAATTCCATCAAATCCTGCAGCTTTTCCAAGTTTCATACTTTTTATTGTGGCTTTAGTTTCCCCTTCTTTGAATGGAGTAGAGAATTCAGAAGACTGTGGCGCTGCTCTTTTCTTGATATTCAACTTTAATTTGATATCCTTTTTGGTTCGCTTGTCTTTTGTGTTTTTGGAAACTGATATTAGACGATTAGCAAAATCATTCAGACTGATGGCTGTTTTTGATCTCTTACTGTAGTTGCAGGGTTTGAAGAATCCAATTTCCTAATCTTAGACCAGGCCTTTCTGCTAGAATGGGTGTAATCTAGGGATTCCACTGTTTCATGCTAGATCCTTCTTCAACTCTCATCCAAGGACTGGAGGAGACCAGCTGCATTGTCGGAATTAGGATGTTCTTCATATTCTCGTAGTAATTCCTCACTCTCTGAAGTCCAGCCAGGGATATACTCCTTACGATATCCTCTAGGGATGCATCGTCTCGCTGCACCATTTATAACCCCTACAAATCTGCTGTAGTTGTATGTTGGTTTGATCCATCTTATATTGGAGTCTGTTTGCTTTGCAAATTTAGTCCAGTTGGCTTTCTTGAAGTTCCACCTCGGTTTAGGATGTGATCGAACAACAGGTAAAGACATCCCAACCTCCAAGAGAACAGGCCTGTGTTGACTATGTGGGAAATCGCTGAGCACTGTACGTCGAACTTGATTGTTCGAATTATGAAGCCGATTTGTGAAACAAAGATCTGGGGTGTAGCCTCGAGACCAGCAAGCTGATTGAAAGGTAGGCAGGTCCTTAGTATCAAAAATCAGATTCAAATTTTCAGTTTCCATCCAGTCCACAAGAACTTCACCATTAGATTCATGCTTCTTATTTCCCCAAAGATGATGATGACTGTTGAAATCACCAAGATATATAGTAGGATACCGCAGAGAAGGTATAGGAGGATTAGGCCAAGTAATATCAGGTGGCTTGTACACATTAACTATTGTCAAATTTTCAATGTTAACTGTAGTAGTAAAAATGTCATTTTCAGAGTTTACTGATAGTAAATGGTAATTTGTTATATCATTCCTGACATAAGTTGCAAGGCCATAATTTTGATGATAGTTAGATGCTACCAATTTAAAGCATGAAATTTTCCCCCTACTCTGTAACTGTAGTTCGTCTGTGTGTGTGTTTCTTGAAGCACGATGACATCAACTGCATATTTCGGTGCAATTCTGGAAAGGTACTCACATTTTGCTCAACTAATCCCTTCGATATTCAATTGACAAATGTGCAGCGATGGTCCAATTCTACGAACTTGAAGGTCTTGAAAAGGACCACACATCTCCTTCTTGTTCGCTCTTTGACCGAGAAGTCGTTTTCGAGAATTCGGTCTCATCTTATCACTGTTACTTTCTTAGCACCACCCGGGGGACACGTGTAGGGCAGTGTAGTGGTTAAACCTACGGACATGAAGCAACGTAGACCCCCTATGTGGTGGTGCAATCCCTGCAAGCTCAGAGCTTGTAGACCAGAATAGATTTTAACAGCCTGTCAGCAGCAAGTCTCACTGAGGGCCACAGTCAACCTATTTGGCATGAGATGACTAGTACGAAACTGTACATGCATATTCTGCGACTGAGTAACAAAGTGACATCGTTGATGTGTGGATTGTTTGTGGTTAACCACCTCAGTTTACACAACAGGTTATTCTGGGTGGAGACTTCCTCTTTACAGTTCATACAGTGTTTCTTGAAAGTGAGAGCTCTGTCAAGCATTACTCCCAGATATTTGGAGAGTCACAGAATTGTAGCTCAACGCCTAACCACACAACTTTCAGCTTCTGATGTGTTTGTTTGTTTGTTTGTTTGTTTTTCAAAGGAAAAGCATAAATTTGTGTCTTTGCAGGATTAGGTCCGAGCTGATTTGCATCAAAATTTTTGACAGCAGTAGTAATATTTATTTCCATTGTTTCAAAATTAGTGCCTTGTGTGGCCAGGGTAAGTTCATTAGCATATAAGAAACATCTGGTATTTGGACTTATGTTGTATATGTTGATATGTATTGGAGCCAATAAACTTCCTTGGGGTACACCATTTTTCTATATTCTCCATTGGTTGTGCTGTCCTTGGAAGTTGACAAAAATCCTGTGATTCTGGAGAAGAGTGCTGATGAGCCTTGTAAGCTCACTGTCCTTTGTCAAACTGAAGACCTTGGCCAGAAGTTGCTGATGGCAGACAGTATCATACACCACCAATAAATCCACAAAGGCTATGCCAGTGAACTAGGGGGATACAAATCCGTCCTCTATAAAACGAATGAGATTCAGAAGTTGCCCAGTGCAGCTTTTACCGGGACAGAAGCCGGCTTGCTGTGGTATAATATCACATCATTAGCAAGGGGTACTGTTATGATGCAAGAATCACCTCTCAGGCCGAAGTTCAAATCTTCCCTAACCATTTGATTCATGCAAACTTGTCTGCATGCTGTATGTATTGCTCACGTTAAATAAGTTTGCAGAGAACAATAAATACCTAATTTTTTCAATACCAAAATTAATGACTCTCTCGCTCTGACAATCAGAACTGAAGGCCAGAGAGAGGTAACAATGTGGGCGAGGTCTGTGGTGAGTATAATAACAGCCCTGGTGAATTGTTTTGGCACATAATAAAGAAGTTTCTTAGAAGATGCTGAAAACTGGCTAACAATCAAATAAGTGCTCAGGATGATCTGGAAGTGGAAATTGTGAGAATCTTCCATTGGCCTATATAAAGAGCCTCCATCTGGCGATCAAACAGGCTGCTCGAGGTTCCAACCCCCATATTGAAGTGGGAACAAAACTTTTCCAGATATAACTAAGTCCATCACATGATCGTTTTTTCTTTCGGAACCGCCACACTACGAATCAAACAAGTGTCAACCTCACATGACAACAAAATTCTGCAGCGCATATTCAACAAGATTAAAGCATATAAAAGTTGGACTATACACTATATGTATAAAACAGAGTCATCATCATTTTTAAAAGGATTTTATATTATAGTGTAATATCATCATGTACCATAATTTTATTTAACATTCATCTATGCAGATGGTGTGTTTTAAATTGTTTTAAAATTGTTTATGTTTGCCTGATTTGACACTTTGGCTGATGATGGCATGATGTAAGTGCCGAAACTAGTACCTTATGTGATTAAATCACACTAATAAATGTCACTGTATTGAACAGGTGGATCCCTAATAATTTAATTATTGTAATCCCACTTCAGTATGGATCACGATGAAATTTTTAAATATCATTATTAGGAGTGCCAATATTATCCAAGAAATTCATGGGAGATGTAAAAGTGAGCTGCATAAATGGGGACCCTCTGATTCAGTGGAGTGAGAATGTGGAGCTGCTAAATAGACAGTATACCACATTGTAAGAGTGTGTCCTAGCAGATGCTTTGCCGGGGAGTGGGAAAATATATTGAATGCCACCCCTACAGCTACTGACTGTATTGAAGAACTTCCAATGGATCTGGAAATGTGTGGATTTGTTCCTGTAAATAAATATATAATTAAGCCATATGATGAATAAATGTACAGGGACTACTTTCTACTGATGCAAGTGTGATAAACTGATATAACTTGAAAACAATATTCTTTAACTCATGGGTAAATAATGCCAATATCGAGCTCGAATTATTATTATTATTATTATTATTATTATTATTATTATTATTATTATTGCTTGTGAGGTATGGCTTTGAAGTGTTTACATCCCTTTAGTACTAGTATTAGTATTTAGGTACTTAAGTTGTATGTACAGATGATACGATCGCGTTGTATGTGAGGTTATGTCATGAAACATACGCTTAGTCAATGTAAGAACCTGTAATTAATAGTGTATAATTTATTATTACCTGTATATACAATAGAGTAAAATAATATATTATTATTGGTCCACCTTTTCAATACAAAATGAAAATTACATAGGGACTAGTTTCGACCTAGTAATAGGTCATCATCAGCCTGAAGTAAGTCAAAGATCGAAGAAAACATAAACAATGTAAACACAAGTACAGTCTCTTTAAAGGTACATACCAAGTGGGAAGTTGAGTAGAGATATATTAAAAATAATAACTCATCCAAATTGACGAAGCACTGAGCGGAATTTATGTAAAGTAATATATTATTATTGGTCCACCTTTTCAATACAAAATGAAAATTACATAGGGACTAGTTTCGACCTAGTAATAGGTCATCATCAGCCTGAAGTAAGTCAAAGATCGAAGAAAACATAAACAATGTAAACACAAGTACAGTCTCTTTAAAGGTACTCAACTTCCCACTTGGTATGTACCTTTAAAGAGACTGTACTTGTGTTTACATTGTTTATGTTTTCTTCGATCTTTGACTTACTTCAGGCTGATGATGACCTATTACTAGGTCGAAACTAGTCCCTATGTAATTTTCATTTTGTATTGAAAAGGTGGACCAATAATAATATATTATTTTACTCTATTGTAATCACAGTTCAATACGGATCTATCATTATGAAACTTATTTCTTTTAATTACCTGTATATATGATGTGTAATCCACTACAGTATTATGTAACACATTGCAATATCCAGAATAACACTAGGTAAGACGAGAACTATATAGAACCTTCCTTCCAATTGTAACTATGTATTAAGCACTCTAGAATTTACTAGAAGATATGTTGTGACATATCCTTCTAGAAGCCTGGCCAGGCGACATATATAAGGAAGCAGTCTTGATGGTGGAGTTGAGTTATTGGTTAGCTGGAGTTGTTTTTGTGAACACGTGTTGTGTTTAGGTCGACATGCTAATGTAAGCAGTCAGCAGTCAACTGTTTCAAGGTTGCAATCCCCATGTGCTTCGTGATAGGCAATTGTTAAAAATGGTGGTTTGTTCATTTGTGTGGTTATTGTATAACCTGTAAATAATTGCAAGTAAAGTCCGTGTACACGAGTGATAGCATTTTGTGCGCGTCTTTCTGGATACATCACTACAAATCTTGATGTATGGTGCTGAAACCTGGATAATGACCAAACCACAGGAAAGTATACTCCAGGCAAGTGACATGAAATTTCTAAGCAGAATGCAGGCCAAGATAAGATAGGACTGCACAAAAAATACGGTAACACAAGAAACAGCAGGTGTGTTTAGAGTGAGAGAAAGAGTAGAACAATCAAGACAGAGCTGTTATGGACATGTGAAAGAACGGAATGAATGAGGATCCCCAAAGCCAATGCCTGAACTGGAGATCAGAGGAAAAAGACTAAGAGGTAGACCCAGGAAATGGAGAAAACAAATTGAAAAAGACCTAAGGAAGACGGTGGTACACTTTCATGACTTGATTAAGAATGGTGGAAAGCCAGGCAGAGATGGAGATTGAAGATCCACAACTCAATTGAAGACAAAACTGGTCAAGGGAAATGATGATCCACACAGTTTTTATTTATCAACTAAAAAATATTCAATCACCAACTTTGATTCTATGTATCTTAATGGTTGCCTTTTATATACAGCAAAAAGTAGCGAAAGAGAAATCCGAACACCGTACAGAATTACAAGTAACTAATCTCATTTTGTTCCGTATTGAAGATACAATAAGTAAAATTCTTTCTTGAATAAAATTACTGTGTCCACCTATTCAATACAATACGTTAATCGACAAGAATGGCACAATATTCCAAAATTTTTATCAGATGAGCACTAATGAACAATACCAACAATATGTTTCCAACATACATGCTTTAACCTATTAAACATTACCATCTAACCATGCTTCTTTCTAAAGGAATATTAAAATCCAACATGATCGACTTTAACCACGGTTCCGGTTTTGTAACAATATACTTACCTTAAGATTAATATAAGGCTGAAGATGCCCAAAACTAGGGCAAAACATGTCCCTAACAAGTGTTTATAATTCAAGTAGAATATAATCCCTACAAAATATAATTGACTTGAATAGGTGGACACAATAATTTTATTCAAGAAAGAATTTTACTCACTGTACAGAATTTTTAAAAGTGGAAAGATGGGTGGGTAGACAATCATTTGAATGGGCACTTCAAAGTGTTTTAGTGAGATATAGATTTAAATTTCATTTCTCTAAAACTGGTAAAAATATAATAATTTTTCATTAATTGCAAGACATCATTGAGATTTGGAAATGCAAAACCACACACACACAAAAACAGGATATTAAAAAGTAGTATTTAGCATTACATTCCATACACATGCTTCGATGTTCCACTAGTGTTCTACTGTTCTGTCTTCATACAAATTACAACACCAAATTCATCCGAACTACTTTCAACCTGATACTTAATAAACAGGTATAAATGAAAATTGCTCTGTTTCAAAAATTTTGTGGTAATTATTACCTTTAATCTCCTCCTATTCATTCGGACATACCAATTGGTAAGGTTATCAATGAACTTCACAAGCCGTGGGATAACTGTATAGAGTCGATATGCAGTCATCTCTCTCTTGACAAAGAGTAGTAACGACTGGGCAAATGAGAGAATCCAGCGATCCATTAGATTTTCCGACAAGTTACTTAGCACTACGTTTTCATCAAATTTAAAAGAAACTCCTTCTTCCTAAAACAAAAATAGATACCCAAAATTTACACAAATATTTTATAGCTGATTAAACAGAGAGTTATAAAATAATACAAAAGGATGTAAACATTACATGAAAAGTTGCTAACAGAATCTGATTAAAAAAATTATCAAAAAGGAATTAGAAACCTATGCTTATTAACCCTACATAGCTAACCATTCGTCTGCTTAATGACACGCAGAGAGATGAATGCGCTTCCCCCACCCTTCTGGTAACATTTTTTGTTTTTCCTTCTCAGCACCTTTCCCATTATGCATGAAAAAGCGTGGAAGTTCTTTCGTGCTTTGTTTCACTGTGGTGCTGCTGTCAATGTATTTCTTTCAGCATGATCTACATATCCCTTGTCAATGGTTGCATAATATACTGCCACAATATTCTGAGGGAAGGAGGAAAACCAGTCTCGTGAGCGGCCTATGCACAGCAGCTGAGTATTGATATGACTACACCTCACTTTTGGCAAAGGCTTACACAGCCAATTTTGTTCCAGCCGTTGAAAGCAATATTAGGCGAAGTTCTCAATGTAAATGCAGAAGTACACAAACTTGAACGAGAGCAACACCACAAGAAGAAACTATGTGCCTTCTCTCCTTCAAAGTTTCGAAGAATGAAGTACTGCTTTTGCAGTGCTTGCAGTTGGGCAGTATGTGGTGACCACCGATTAAATACCTCAATAGAGTGTTTAAGTGATATGTAGGTAGTTAAGAGCAAATAGATGAACCTTAAAGTGAATAATCATTTGCAATATTAATAAGAAACACTTAAAGTAGGACACAAATTTACTTCTTAGCCAAGCTGCTGTTAAAAAACATGAACCCGTGTTTAATTTTACAATTAAATTTGCTGTGGTCATTAAGTGTAATGCTGATTGATGTTTTTGGAGAAAATACAGTGGCAGAGAAATTGAACCCGGCACAAAGTGAAAGAAAGAAAATTTGTGTGATTTACTCCTTTGAACATATTGAAAGTGATGTTTTCTTAGTGTATTGTTTACAATGGAGATGTGTGCAGTGACCAAGAATCGAACAAATAGTTTCCATGCAGTAATTACTTTTAGAACTTTGAAAATATCAAAATGTGCTTGTATATGTGTATTTATAAGGTTTGATTTACTTTTATTATGTGCATAAAGGTAATAATTGCAGATACTGGTGGCTTCATTTGCATAGTCACACAGACGAATGGTTAGTAATAACGTTGGTTGTGGAAGAGGTGACCTCAGGTTAAATGACAAGAAAAGAAAAATAATTTGTGAAGTAATTAAACAAACATATGACATTGTTTTATCCAATGACAAGGGTGCTGATAAGTTTTAAATGAGTAAAATCCAAGTTGGGTTCTTCATTAATAAAACATCATAAAACATGTACCCTGTTCAGACGCTCAATGTTCTGAACTAGGAAGCGATAAGCGTTGTACCAAGGCAGGAACACATCCTTCAGAATATCCCGGACTCCTTCTTCTTTAAAGCGTAAGTTCTCTGCCCGAACCACTGGCGAGTTGATGAGATACAGTCGCAAGGCATCTGCTCCGTACTTATTTACAACCTGTAAATTACAGAATTTGGTAGAATACATACTTGTCCTTTTGTGTAGTTATGTTATACTTCCTATTTCCTATGTTATATCCATAAATGCTATATGTGAAGTTTTAGAGGTGGAGTTACAAAAGATCACTCTGTGACTAGCACTGAAGATATTTTTTCCTCGTATTTCTTAACTGTTTAGTTTTATCTTTTAATAATGGAAATGTATGTTAAAGCATGAAGAGCTTTTATCCCTTATTAAAATGATTATGTTCAAAGCATAGAATACCTTAACACTAGAAATTAATCAGAGAGAGAGAGAGAGAGAGAGAGAGAGAGAGAGAGAGTGTGTGTGTGTGTGTGTGTGTGTACACACTGAGAGAAAGAAGCCAAAGAGTGGTGGAAATAAAACTACAACTGTGACTGTATTGCAATGCAGTTGATACACTATTAGATCAAATGGACAAAGGAGTTTGTAGTACGAGCATACTGCTGGTCCCATGTCAGAAGGATGTAGCACCCCATTAGGCCAGGGTACATAAACAAATTCAGCTTGTAAAGGAATTGTACAGCTATTGTACCACTCTCCTGAGGCAAACTGCTGTTGTAGCTGGCTCTCGACATCTTGCAAATTGGCACCGAGCCGGAGTTGATCCCAAGACTTTTCTCTAGGTCAGATTGGAGGACCTTGCTAGCCATAGGAGTACCTCACCATTACAATGTTTTAATATTGAATCATTGACATTTCAACCTGTAATATTTAGGAATCCAAAGCAAGAAAGGATACAGGTAAGACCTATCAAATTTAGTAAGTGTTTAACATGGAATATACAATCAGTATTCGATTGCCAAGGGAACTGTTCAGGTTGGACCAAGCTGATTTCACTGAAACGTTGGTGAATAATCAATTTAACATACCCTAAATTTAATGGCAATGATGATGAAGATGATGACTACGACTGTTTACAGGGGCCCAACAAATTGCAATAATAATTTTGCCACAATATCAGCCAGTGTTACAATAAATTGCTGAAAAAAAAAAAAAAAAAAACTGTGTGGCTCAGAACAGCCAGCTGATGATGAAGGAGAATTACCTACTTCATGTTCTGTAGAAATATATTAATAACTAGCTGTCGTACCCATCACTGTGGGTTACTGTTGGTATAATTGAGGCAGTAAAGTGACAGAAAACCTCAAAAAGAGTAGTCGGTCAATGTAATGTTACAATTAAGTTTTAGGGACTCAGGACATTGTAGGCCATCACATTTTGTATTCTTCGAAATCAGTGATATTATGATTCCCTTTCCCCTCATTCTCAATCAATCAATCAATCAATCAATCAATCAATCAATCAATCAATCAATCAATCAATCAATCAATCAATCAATCAATCAATCAATCAATCAATCACTACTGATCTGCATTTAGGGCAGTCGCCCAGGTGGCAGATTCCCTACCTGTTGTTTTCCTTCCAATCCCTGACTCCCCTTCCTATAAACAAATATTTGCCCCAATTTGTCCTCTTGAATTACAACTTTATCTTCATATTGTGATCTTTCCTACTTTTAAAGACACCCCTCAAACCTACTTGTCTACTGACGTCGTTCCGTGCCATCTCTCCACTGAAAGCTCGGAACATACCACGTATTACACGTGATAAAAATAATTTCTGGATCCGTATTGAAAGTATTTGTATTAAATAACACTAGTATGTTTTTACTGCTTACCCACCTATTCAATAAAACATAATCTTAAAAATTAGGACTTTGTCCTTATCAAAATTGTCAGCATAAAATTAATACATTGCATGGTACATTTTTTGCCTATCAATAGTAGGCATCATCGGCCATATTTTTACCTTAGGAATAGTTCAGGTACCTGATTGGAAATGACTTATGAATACTGCTGAAAAGTAACTATGTCTTATAAAATGGATTAGAGATCGTTAAAGAACTATTACAATATGCAATGTAGTATACTATTTGCTTAACAATGTTTGTGTTAATATTTAGTGAAAGTGAATAGCCTGTCACAAGTAAGTGGAAGCAATGCCAGGACTCAGCTAAGGACCCTGTGGTCATCAACCCACGCTCCAAAGTTCAGAGCCCCTGGGGCCCCTTTTAGTCGCCTCTTACGACAGGCAGGGGATACCATGGGTGTTGTTCTACCGCCCCCATCCACAGGGGGTCCTTCTGGTCAAAATTCAGGAGCCATTTCAGAATGTATTCTTTCCTAGCTTGACGTTATTCTGAAAAGAAGAATAAACTCATTGCCCAGATGTACAATGGCGCCTCTGTTATGAGCTGTGCCGTCAGTGGCATGCAGACGAGAGTTAAGGAAGTGTACCCGAACGCCCATTTTATACATTGCTTTGCACACCAACTTAATTTGATAATGGAGAGAGCTGCTAAGCAAAACACAAAAGCAAGAATATTTTTTGCAAATTTGTCTTCAGTACCGGCATTCTTTTTCCGATCACCCCAAAGAGTGTCTGTTTTAGATTCTTGTGCGCCTAAACGGATACCTGCTGCTGGAGCCACAAGATGGAATTTTAAATCGAGAACAGTCAATACTGTATTCGAGAAAAAAATATGCTTTAATAGATTGCTTTGAACTACTGATGGAATCTGAGTCTTCAAGTGATATCACAATCAGAGAAGCATCGACTTTGTACAAGTATCTTTAGGATGAAGAGTTCAACTTCTGGCTGAAATTCTTTCATCATATCATGCCTCATGTTGATATTTTATACAATCAACTTCAAAATCTGCAGGCAGATGTAGCAAAAATTCGTTGTCATGTTTCAAACTTTGTTAAAATTGTTAATAATGAGAGAAATACAATATTGGACTCCAACGAAAATTCTGAAACCGGAAATGTGAACAAACAACGCCATGTTCAGGAAACTGCGACAAGAGTGTCTGCGGCCAAGGAAGTCTGCGATGTCATCATAACCCAGGCAAATAGCTGGTTTCAATTCATAACTTATCTCCAAATGTCAACTCTGGTGATGGCATCAAAATTTTCTTCCTTCAAATAAGATTTTCCTGAGAAAGAGCTAAATGACTGTGTACGACTTTTTCCTACTTTTGACAAAGAAAAACTACAAACTGAACTATCTGTTTTATACTCCAGAGAAGAATTCAGATCACTGTCTAGTGCTATCCAGCTGCTTCAGTTCATCATCTCGAATAATCTTCAGTCATCACTTTCAGAAGTAGTGAAACTTCTACGCATTGCAGCAACTCTGCCAACTACCACGAGTGAACCAGAAAGGTGTTTCTCAGCCATGAAGAGGATAAAAACGTACCTCCGCAGCACTATGGGTGAAGAAAGACTGACAGGTCTGGTAATGCTGTTGATGGAAACTACTTTGATGAGAAATACACCAAATTTCAATGAGAAGGTTATCAACATGTTTTCAACCTACAAGTCTCGCCGAATGTAGCTCATTTATAAATAAGATAAAATTCAGTAATTAGGCTATACATGCAGCCCCCCCTAGTGTTAAATGCACGAGCCGCCACTGCTCACTAGTACATATAACGATACACACTACAAGCCAGACTGGAAATAATTGAGGAAACTTGTTACAGGTAGAGACAACCTGGTCATAAATAGGCTGTTAGTGATGGCTCATATGGATTAGGAAGTGATATTTTCCCAGTTATTCTGGGAACAAGAGTAGCAACGGTGTACGAATTCAAGCATAACCGCAGACTAAGACCAGCAAAATATTTTACAACAAAAATGAAAATTAGAGCAAGGAAATTATACAGTATCTTCAGTTCTTCAAAAGAATGATTTCCAAACAGGAAGGTAGGGAGATTAAGCAACAGGGACCAATTCAAGGGTAAATATGGTAACTATAATTGTAATCCACATGAAACACTCTTATAATAATTTTATCAGCACTGGTTTTAAACCCCAGTAACTACCCTCACCATTTTTGGAGATGCCGAGGTGCCGGTATTTGTGCCACAGGAGTTCTCTATTGTGCTGATAAATCTACCAACATGACATTGACTAAATTGAGCATTAGACTGAGCTGGGATTGAAACTGCTGATTTGGACTCGGATAGCCACGAGCTCTACAACTTGAATCACTCGGCCTGGCACAAAATACTCCAGTAATTAAAGAGGAATCCCTGTATATGAGTCTTTGATATAGGTAATAACTTTAAAATAAATACACTGCCTGAAAAAAAAGTTAAGCACCTAGAAGAGGAGGAGGAAATGAAACAAAATGAAACTTCACATCATTATCATCATAATCATCATCATCATCATCATCATCATCATCATCATTGTACAGTTCCAGTTTCCCGGGTACTGTTATGAGCCTCTTCCACTTCTTCCTGTCCATGTACAACTTGTCATGGAGAACATCACCCACTGTCCATCCTCTGGTAACTAGATCAACCTTGATCATGTCCATCCATCAAGTTTTAGGTCTTCCTGCAGGTCGTCTTCCCTCCACCTGCCTTTCCAAATTTATTTTGGCTGTTCTTGTAGGCTCCATCCTCATGACATGCCTGTACCACTTAGTCTGCGTGTGCCGATTTGGTCTAATAGGGATATCTTTATTTTTTCTTCTTTTCTCACCTCTTCATTTCTTGTCCATCTTGGTCTTCTGGATGATGTATCTAAGAAATTTCATCTCTGATGCAGTCTTGATGAATCTCTTTTTGTGAGGGTGCACACTTCAATACCATAGGTCAATACTGGTATGAAATAGCTGTTAACATCATCAGTTTGGCCGGTTTTGGAATCATGTCGTCCCATAAAAGTGTTCTTACTTGTTGGTAGAATTCAGATCCCTTTTGCATTCTGCTTGTAATTTCCTTTCTGACCAAATTATCACTAGAGATTACACTTCCAAGGTAAGGAATACTATCCACACCCTCTAGCTGGTGGCCTCCTAGTTTTACACTTGCTGGACTCCCTTCTCTGTTAACTGCCATGACCATTGTCTTGGTCTCGCTGATGTTGAGGTTATATTCCTGGAAGAGGGATTTCCATACGTTGAGTCTGGTCTGTACTTCCTCTTCTGTTTCACCCCAAATCATGATATCAACAGCAAAGGCCACTGTATTCAGTTCACCTAACTTTTCCTTGACGTACTTCATTATATTGTCTATAACAGTGATGAACAGTAGTGGGAAGAGTGCACTTCCTTGCTGAACTCCACTCTTGGTCTCAAACCATGATGAACGCCCTTCCCCAATTTGTACATAGCTAGTACAGTCTTTGTACAACATCTGAATTTTCCTTACTAGTGCTTCAGGCACATTTCTTTTCCTCAGACACTCCCAGATCTTATCTCTTACAACCTTTTCTATATCCAGGAATACTTCACAATTTGAGAGGTTATACAATTTTATTTCAGTGATTACTAAGATTCAGGCCTGGATGCATTCAGTGATTTGGTAAGGAAGGGTGTCGTAAGTGTTGTATCGTCTCCTAAGGCAAGTTGGCCCCAACTGTTATAACTGGCCCTCAGTATCAAGGATGTTGGCACAAGGATGGAGTTGACGTCAGACGTTCTATCAGGGACAGGGAGTACCTCACCATCATACAGGGAGTTGATAGAGACATGAACTGTGTATGGATGAGTGTTATCCTGTTTAAAGATGGTACCACGATACTGTTCAATGAGAAGTAACATAGGAGGACGCAAGATGTCTGTGACGTATCATTATGCCGTCAGAGTTCCCTGGGATGAGCTGAAGTCATACCTGATGGCTCTCCACACCATGATGCATGATGCCACGAGTAACACCGGTGTGTCACTTCAAAACATTGACAGAATGTTTCCTCTCCCTTGACACCGCCACACTCGCAGACGACGGTCATCCAAGATAGTGCAGAACTAATATTCAACGCTGAAAATTATATGACACCACTTGTCAGTCCATGCTTCCTGGGTATGGCATCACTGCAAATGCAGTGGTATGTATTGTAGTGTTAATGGCAACCTACACATGGTATGGCGATTCAGTAGTCCAACTTCTGCTAGTCCCCAAACAGTGGTGCGGCATGTCATGGGGTGTTGTAGCAGTTCATTACTTGTATTTGGGAGGCAGGCGTAGTTGTGATGCGTTAACAATGCACTTGGCCCACAAAATGACATTCCTACTTTGATCTGGTCAGACTTGGTCGACCGAAACCTTGACAACATGTGGTTTCCCTCATATTCCCATTCAATCCAACATTGGGCCAGTGTCACACATGAATGCCCCAAGTATTTTGATACTGCATTAATCAACCAACCGGCCACATGCAGACCCACAATGAGTCCCCTTTCAAATTCTGGACTTTAAAAAAATACGATTTGCTTAAAGTCACTCCAACACCGATAGCTCTTATGGAGATGATGGGATAGAAAAGGGCTACGAGTGGGAAGAAAGCGGCCATGGCCTTATTTAAGATACACTCTCAGCATTTGCCTGTTATGAAAAAGGGAAATCACAGAAAACCACCTTCAGGGCTGTCGACAGTGGGGTTCGAACCTACTATCTCCAGACTGCAAGCTCATATCAGAGTTTATAATTTTCATGATCTGTGTTTATTTCCCAATTTCAGTTGAAAGGGACTTTTATTAGTGTATAGTATACTACATAAATGTTGATTAGGTGGATTCCTAAAAAAGTATTTTTCTACTGCAAGCTCACAGCCGTTCCAAATCTGTCAAGTACTCGTAATGTTGTCTCGTGTGAGCGTGCGGTATTCTCTGGGGTCCTTCATAATGCTCGTTAATTATCTGACATTGCATACACCCCTTATTTATCCTATCACACCTAATAACACGGCTGCAACTTAATAAACTTCATTCTGTGTTCCATACTGACTATGACAAAATGATTTTATTCCTTATGGAATAGGACACTTTTGATTTCCACCTATTCAATATTTTGCCAATATTCATGTTAAACAGCTACCGGTACATATATATTTTACAGGAAATGTTTCAGCCCAATTAGACCATCTTAAGGTGAAAATCTTTGTAGATTTTAATTTTCAGTTTTTCATTTTACAATAACACGGTCACGTGGTGACAACATTAACTTACTCTAATGGCCATTCTAGCCATCACAGATCATTGCACCTCTTATCATTTACATACTCACCAATAGTAAGCACATGTATGAAATTACATCATCAGACAATTTCTTCCAGGTCATTAACTTTTTTGTCAGTCTGTGAATATATAATTAAAACAGTATAATATAAAATGTGACACACTTATGCTAGTAGTAGTAGTTAGTCTAACCTCCATAGGATCTGGATAGTTCTTCTTTCTCTTAGACATTTTCTGTCCATCAGATGCCAAGACAAGACCATTGGCTATAAGATTCTTGAAAGGTGGTTTGTTGAACAATGCTGTAGAAACTACAAGCAGAGTGTAAAACCTGTGAAGAAATATTTTTTTCAATAAAAATCAATGAACCATCAAGAGGCAGTACACTGACATTCATAAATTCAGATCATGAGACTATTTTAAAATTACCAGCCTCTTGTTTGATCAATTCCCTCAGCAATAAAATCAGCAGGAAAACATTCTTCAAATTCTTTCTGCCTTTCAAATGGATAATGCATCTGAGCATAAGGCATGGAACCAGACTCAAACCAGCAGTCAAATACTTCTGTGACACGTTTCAGAGGCGGTTTGCCAGGTCGCCGAGATGGAATCGTCAAGTGGTCAATGCTGCAAGAAAAGAGAAGCCAAGCAATAAAGCACTGTTTCTCTACATAGCAATCACGGATCAACAATAGTTATTTACATTACAAGGGCTAAATGTATGAGCGAGATGTTTATGGCAAGACTCGGCTGGGATCTCAAAACAAATACGTGAAACACTTTTGCCTGTGTAATGTATAATACTTTATTTCAAACTATAGTATGTTGAATCTAATTTAATGAAATAATATTAAGATGAACATACTATATGCTCGATTCAGAAGCCACAATTCAAACAGTATGCTCAGTTCCAGGCTCACCATTCCAAAAATCATCATCATCATCCATGGAAGAATCAATACCTTTCAAGAATCATTTTATTATTGTTATTGATTATATACAGTCTTATCACCACAAACTTTATTAAAACATAACCGGTTTTCGGACACTAAGGTCCATCATCAGTGTTAAAATTTAAATTTAATTTCACATAAGTGTGTCGTCAAAATGAGTTAAAATGAGTTTAAATTGTAGCCCTGTTGACATCAACTGTAAAATAAGAAAAAAGAAAACAAGTGTAAAATTATGAAATTAATACATGTTAACTTACAATGTTGTTGTAAAAGGTATGGACATACAATAGGTAAGGCTGGCTTTTCCTCGTGCTCAGGCTGTTGGTCGAGTACTAACAAATGTTCAGCTTTAACTACGGAACCGCACTGCAAGCACATGATATTACGTCACCTCAAGGTTTCGTTGTAAGCACCTGATGTTACGTCAACTCAAGATTGTAAACAAGATGTTGCTTGCGACTGTTTCATTTAAAATTTTATCTGGTTCCCTTGTCTGCGCCAAAAATATCTCAATGTTTTCATGTGTATTTAATTCAAATCCATAATTACCCTTAAAAATTAACTTCATGTCCTTTTCGATCCCTAAAAAGCTGTGGTTATTGTTGTAAACGTGTTCCGCAAAAGCTGAATATTTGTTGTACTTTATTGCCTTGAAATGTTCTTGATATCTTTGATTTAAGGTTCGCCCAGTTCTTCCTATATAAAACATTTTACAGCCATCACAAGTGAGCCTGTATACTCCCGAATTAGTATATATATCTTTTTTATTGACACTATGTGCATTATATATATGTTCTGATATTTTATTTCTGGTTCGAAAAGCTGTTTTTAGTTGAAATTTCTTAAATATATTCGCGATTTTAAAAACTTGACTTCCAAAATATGTAAATGTCACAAATTTATTATGTTCATAGATTTTCTTTCTTTTCTCATGGTTTTTCTTTTTTTTTTGTTTTCTTTCTTACTTATAATATTGTCTATCATTTCTGGGTTGTAGCTATTTGCTTTAGCAATTTGATTTATTATTCTAATTTCTTTCAGTTTGTTTTCATTACTCAAGGGAAGTTTTAGTAATCTATTAATGTAGCTGTTGTAAGCTGCTTGTTTGTGAGTTCCTGGGTAGTTGGAATTTTTATTGATGGTAGTGATGGCCTGTGTGGGTTTCCTAAAAATATCGAAATCTATCCTATTGTTGGTTTTTGTTAATGTGAGGTCCAAGAAATTTAACTTTTTATCGATTTCTTTCTCCATAGTGAATTTAATGTTGCTGTCAAGCAAATTCAAACCACCCAGAAATGTTTCGGGAGTAATGAGGTCTCCACGACATGGTAGTATTTTTAAACAAAGATAGGTGTACAACACGGCAGGGCACCATCTCCACCACTTTTACTGCACTCATGGATGTAATCATTAAAGAAATTAAAGCTGCAGAACTTGGAGATTTGTATGCATTAGTGTTTGCAGATGATGTTGCCATTTGGGGAGAAACAGAGCAAGAAGTCCAAAGGAAATTAGATTGCTGGGTCAACAAATTTAAGGAATATAAGTTAACTGTGAGTAAGAAGAAAACAGTAGCAATGAAATTGAATAGAACACCCAGCGAATGTGACCTCAAACTTCATGGAGAGAGAATTGAATGTGTAGAAAGCTTCCGCTATCTTGGAAGTATTGTATCGAACCAGGGGAGTGCTAAATTGGAAATTCAGAACAGTGACAAAAGGTTCCAAGTTCTTCTATCAGTACGAAATCCCGTGTGGGACAAAGCAGTTCCCGTAAAAGCCAAACAAACAATGTTCAAATCTTACCTCCTGGCAATCATGACATATGGGTTGGAGACCTGTGTGTTATTGAAAGGACATCAGCTAACTGCAAGCATGTGAAATGAAATTTTTATGATCTGCTATGCAAAAAGCAAGAAGAGACAGAATTAGAAATGACATGCAAGTGACCTGTACGATGGAAGAAAGACTACGCATTGCACGGTTGAAATGGTTTGGGTGTGTGCAAAGGATGGAAGAGACTAGAACTCCCAGATAATATTTGGAAATGGCAATACCTGGAAGGAGACCTGTTGGATGTCCCAGAAGAAGGTGGCTCCAAATACATGCAGACCTTATCGAGAAAGGAACAACACTGCAGGATGTGAAAGGAGAGGAAATCTATAATGACAGGAACCAATGGAGGCATATTGTCCACAAAAGTCCTGCCCAGCCTGCTGGAAGGATACCCAGATAATGATGATTATGATGATACACATTCTATTGCAGTGGTGGCCAAGAGGCTATAAACTGAGTGGGACTAATCATTTTGAAGCAATTGGAGGAGTACGTTGAAGTGGTAGACTGTGTGAGACACAGAATAAAGAAGATTAGACAAAAATGAAGAATGACATGATGGACTTCATACAAGTGTGTGCACCACACATGGGAAGAAGATATTGGAGGATTCTTGGAGAAAGTGGAAAGAGAAATTTCAGGTGTGGAAGTGGTTACTGTGGGAGATCTCAATGCACAGGTCGTAAACGAGAGACAAGGAAAGGAAGAAGATATTCGACCATATTTATATGGAAAAAGAATCGTGAAGGAGAGGAACTAGTGGACTTCTGTGAAAGGAATGGACTGATAGTGGGGAATACATGGTTTCAAAAGAAAAACAGCAGGAAAATTACAAGATATGGGTGGGGTGACAGAAGAACAAAATCAGTAATTGACTACTTTTTCGTGGAAAGGACAAATTGCAGGAAGTTGATGGATGTGACAGCTTTACCAAGAGAAGCATTCAATGGGGACCATAGAGGTGTGGTGGCAAAATTACGGTTGGGAAAAATGGAAAAACTAAAAGAGATAAGAGGAAACTAAATAAAAGTATGGAAATTGAAAGACAAAACTGTACAGGAAGATTTTCAGAAGAGAATGAAGCAACATATCCCAGTTACTGAAGTGAAAAATGTAGAAGAGGAGTGGGCCAATTTTAAAAAGGCATTTGTTAGTGCAGCAGAGAGTGCTTGTGGCTGGACATCTACAAGAGTGAAAGGAAAGGAGACATCGTGGTGGAATGAGGAAGTGAGGAAAGTGGTGAAAGAAAAACAGACAGCCTGGCGAGAATGGAACCGAGATCAAACAGAAGAAAGCGAAAGTAAGTATCTCAACAGCAAACGGAAATGTAAGAAGGTGGTAGGAGAAGAAGAGTTGGAAAGAATTTGCACAAAAATTGGAAGTGAATGTAAGTGGCAGTAAAAGGATGCTGTGTGGACTTATAGGAAGTAAAAGGACAGAAAGAGTTATCACAAAGCTAGTGAAAAAGGAAGATGAATTGTTAACACACCCAGAAGAGATAAAAAAGAAGATGGAAGAAGTATTTTAATAAGCTACTGAGTGTGAACAAGTATACAGGGTGGATAGAAGCAATACAGTGTGAGGACTCCACGACAGGATGATATAACAATGCTGGAGGTGGAGTTAGCGGTACAAAAGATGAAGATGGGAAAAGCAACAGGGATGGATGAAATCAGTGTGGAAATGATAAAGGCTGCTGGACCTGTTAGTATGCAATGGTTGTACCAACTACTAAAGTGTATGTGGGAACACAAATGTGAACCAGAAGACTGGAAAAAAGGGATATTAATACCAGTGTTCAAGAAAGGGGACAAGAAAGTTCGTGGTAACTGTAGAGGAATCACACTTATATCGCAGGTAGTTAAAATTACTGGAAAGGATATTAGAAAGAAGAATGAGAAGAAAGATTGAAGGAGAGTTACGAGGGGAACAATGTGGCTTCGGAGTGGAAGAACTACAGTGGACCAGATCTTTAGCATGGGACAGCTGATGGAAAAGAACTGGGAATATGGAAAGGATCTGGTCATGACTTTCATAGATATAGAAAAGGCATATTATAGTGTCCCCAAAGAGAAGATTTAGGAAACCATGGTTAAAAAAAGATTTGGAAGAGAAATGTTAGAAATTGTGTAAGCAATGTACACAACTGTGTTAGCAGGGTACTGACCCCAGTTGGAAAGACAGAATGGTTTAGGAATAAGACTGGACTAAGACAGGGGAGTGTGCTGTCACCTCTTTTGTTTATTATGGTCATGGACAAAATGATAAAGGAAACAAAGGAAGCCTATGGAGATAAAGAGATGAAGGTACTGCTATTTGCAGATGATGTGATCTTGGGAAAGAACAGCAAAGAAGTGCAACAACTAGATGTACTGAACGAATAAACTGAGAAGTACAGCATGAAAATCAGTACAGGTAAAAGCAATACTATGGTGATGTTGACTGGGGAAAGGCAAGGAAAAGGCACTGTGAAAACTGGAAGTCAGAGTCTGGGAATTGTGGTCAGCTTTAAATACCTAGGAAGTGAATTAATGCAAAATGCTAGGGTGGACATAGAGATTAGCAGGAGGGTACAGCAGGGCAATGCATTCTACTAAAGTGTAAGAAAATTTGATGAATATTGAATTTTCACGACCGCATTGTAATCTAAACCGACTTTCAACATATTAGGTTGTATTACGTACATTTAGTACGCGTTGAAGGGATGTTAAGTACAGAACAAAAATGGCCAATCGGACACCAGTGGGATCCGAACCCACAATCTCCCAATTTCGCGTCGGTTGCTCTACCAATTGAGCTATGGTGGCCATCTTTGTTCTGTTGGAAAGGATCTAAGCTACAGGTCTGGCACTACTGCCATCACACTGTAGAGTGCGTTTCAAGTCGCCCGTTGAGGGCCAAGTCAATGAATATTAAATTTTCACGACTGCGTGGTAATCGAAACCGACTTTCAACCTATTAGGTCGTGTTACGTACATTTAGTACGTGTTGATGAGATGTTAAGTACAGAACAAAAATGGCCAATCTGACACCAGTGGGATCCAAACCCATAATGCATGACAAACGGAAGCACGGTGAATATTCTTTATTGTAGATCAATGACATGTGTTTGAAAATATTGTTACATTGTTGCAAGTTCACATCGATATTATTTACACAATGAAATCACAGATATGTCGGTCCATAGTTTTGAACATTCGGAAAACATGCCTGTCTAACGGCTGTAATTCAGAAGTTGTTTTTGCTGGAATGATTTGCACTTTTAACTTTTCAGGTTCATAGTTATTTAACGAAAGTACTTCATGTAATAAATTATCATCTTTGTGAGGTGCCCAGGAATCCAACAGTAAACAGTTTGATGGACCAATGTGAGGTAAAAATATCAACTCCAGAAATATACGGAAAAGTTCTTTTGTAATTTTTTCCAAATTTCGAACACTGCACATTTAAATTAGGGGCTTTCAACATAGTCGACAAACTTGACCATATCGGTCCTCAATTGGTCCGTACTGACTCGTAATAACAATAACGTACAACGGGTGATTGTCTGGTCCGCCCTGTCAATATATTTTGAATAATTTATACATCGAGCAAACGTCATCTGCCCTGACGGCACATGCATGGCTAAAACAAATTTTTTAAATATATATTACAACGATGACCATATTCAGTGCAACAAAGGGTTATAACTTCCAAGGATATCAATTTGGACGTAAGATAGTAGCTTCATAGTGTCAACACAATGCAAGCAGTGACAAGTAACATTTCATCAGTGGTCGACACAGCTAGTGGATCCATCCAGGATGAAGATACACATGTATGAGTGCAAAGGACAGGAGGAATGAATGGACGATTCAAGAGTGTTATTAAAATGTTCCATGCCTTACATGTCGGGTACAACAGCCATTATACAAAAATGCAAAGTGTACATATAGTATCTAGTGTTGAGGTTAGAAAGGACAATGCTGAATGTTAATGCGATAGGATGTTATATCTTGAAACTTAGGTAAGGTAGATTTTGATGTAAATAAGCTGACAAACGGAGTTAAGGCTCCTGAAACATGTACGTATAAATTATTCAAAATATATTGACAGGGCGGACCAAACAATCACCCGTTGTATGTTGTTGCTTTCAACATATCCTGCCGGACAGCTTGACTTGGTGGCTTTGATTCCTGCAGTACGATAAACAGACAGGGAAGGAGACGTCCCATGCATGATACAATTGGCATTAAATGTGAATGACTTGCTTTACGTCGCACCGACACAGATAGGTCTTACAGCGACGATCACTATCTTCTTACCACGGCCATCAAGTGCTCTCTCGAAATGCGATTCTTTATTGGTGCCAGATTGACCTGCATTATACACATTTTTATTTTTTTTTTATTTTTTTTTTCTATTTGTTTTACGTCGCGCCGACACAGATACGTCTTATGGCGACGAGGGGATAGGAAAGGCCTAGGAAGTGGAAGGGAGCGGCCGTGGCCTTAATTAAGGTACAGCCCCGGCATTTGCCTGGTGTGAAAATGGGAAACCACGGAAAACCATCTTCAGGGCTGCCGACAGTGGGGCTCGAACCCACGAACTCCCGATTATACACATTGTTAGCATCGTACTGTTCTGTAAGGAACATTATCTCTTCTCTCCAGGAATGCAGTATGTTGTTAGTAGGTTCAACTTCTTCTTCTTCTTCTTCTTCTTTTCGTGTGACAAACTGCGTAGTTTTTTGTGATCCTGTGTGAAAATGCAGCTTTAAATTCCATACCCATGTTGCACTTGCTGACAAAAGTAAATCAAGTTATTTGGCTTCTTCACGGGCCCATTTTTGTAAGTTCATATCGTGCACTATCAAGTTGTTTCAAAATCAAATCAAAATATCTATTTGCAAATGAGGTGTCTACCTCGGTGGCAAATGGTACACTAAAATACATTATTATCAAGCACTAAATATTAAATTAACAAGAGAAGAAAATTTTTCTATAACACAATATTATACAATTTACGCTAACAATGTTTTCTATTAAACACACAGCTCATCCTTAATAAATTTATATTGTTTACAAAATTCTACTTATAATATCTCCTGTACTACTTACAAATATAGTAAACTGATATACAGTATGTGGAATTACTTCAAATGATACTATACAACTGGTATAAGATTAAACTTTACATTGCATTTATTTATTTACCTTTTTGGCGTCGTATATTTTTATATACGTACTTGGCTTCCCACAGCCGTGACAGGTTCTGGACCTTCGAAACATTCTCCACTCTACTTTGGTGTTTGGCCGCAGCGCGTGACCTTGAGTGTGCCGCGCTGGTCACCGGGAGCTGGCGGCTTTCTACTACAGATCTGTTCGTCTGCGAATTCAAGCCTTTTTGATCTTCGCATGTTGATTGGTAGTGTTGTGACTTTGTGCAGGACAGAATGTGGTGTCGTGTCTTTGTGCCTAACAGAGTGTGAAACTGACCTCCAACATTCATAATCATTTTACATGTTTTTTATGGCTGATGATGACCTAGACTAAGGTCGAAAACGGTCCCATTTAAATAGAAATGTGATTGCTACGTTTCTTTCTTTTGAGTATTGAATAGGTTGAACCTCCTTTCCAGTTATTTAATTTTTAACATCAATAATTTCAATACGGAACAATGAAATTTTTATCTTTAAATATTCCTATAATGGACGAACCATACTCAAGTAACTTTTTTCTTTTAATTCTTTGTTGCATCCTTTAAGTAGCCTCATTATGACATGTAACGATCTGTATGTTTTCCCAACAATGTCGTCAACATGACCTTTCCAGTGCAAATTACTTTCAAATCTCACACCTAAGTATTTGCACTTGCCATCTTTTGGGATAACTACCTCATCCAAAGTATATTCAAATTCAGTTTTAAAGCTCCTGTTTGTAAAAGTTGTAACAGTTGATTTGCCTGCATTAACCTTCATATTATTTTCTTCAACCCATAGTTGGATACTTTCAAGGTCCCTTTGTAATTCTGAACAATCCTCAATGTTGTTTATTTCCCTATAAAGAATTATGTCATCTGCATACAATCTTATTTTTGATGTTATATTGTTCCCTAAATCATTTGCGTATATTAAGAAAAGTAACGGACCGATTATACTACCCTGTGAAATTCCCTTCCAAACTTTCTCTTCCTGAGATACATTATTTCCTACTTTGACTTTCTGAACCCTTGAATTTAGAAATGTTTTTATCCAACGTGTAACCCTTACGTCCAATCCTATTCCCTCCAATTTCTTTAATAATATTCCGTGTTCCACGCTATCAAAGGCTTTGGAAAGATCTATGGCTATGCAATCTAACTGACCTCCTGAATCCAATTGATCTGATATGTCCTGCTGAAATCCCACCAGTTGTGCCTCACAAGAAAATTTATTTCTAAATCCATACTGGCTCCTCATGAACCAATTTTTATCATCACATATCCCTCTGATGTACTTTGATATTAAACTCTCCAGTATTTTATAAACTATACTGGTCAGGCTGATTGGTCTGTAGTTCTCTGGTTTCCTTTTATCACCCTTTCCTTTATAGATTGGTATTATTATAGATTCCTTCCATTCCTTTGGTATTACACTATTATTTATGACATAGTCAAAGAGAAATTTTAAATAAGGCACTATGAATCATTCCATTGTCTTTAATACCTCCCCAGTAATTTGATCACTTCCTGCTGCTTTTCCTTGCTGAAGCAGTTGGATTTCTCTGAAAATATCTTCATTTGTGAATGAGAAGCTTCTTGTTTCCCTCTGTCTGTCTCCCTCTCTATCTTCTGTTTCGGTTTCCAACTCCTGACAATCATCTACTGAACCTCTGAATTCCCAACTAAATAGGTTTGCTTTCTCAGTATCTGTTAAATAGTTTGCAAAAGCTTTCATAATTTTGTAAATATCAACTCGTACAACTGCTTGTATTTATCTGTGACTGTTGAACGAGAAGATAGTTTGCCAATAAAACCCGCTTTTGCTAGATCTTCCTTAAAACGGTACAACTGTCTCTCGTGCTTCAATCGAGGATATCTGTTTTTCATATAGTTCCATGATAAGTGAGGAAATGGTTGCTTTGGTCTCCACTTCTTCGCACTCTACCATGTGTTAATAATCTTTCTTTTTTCTTCCAATGACCATTCTACTCTGTTGATAAATACAGTCCTCTTAGCAAACTTGAAATATATGACTTCATCTCCATTCTAAAATTAGTAGTCAATAATAACTTTTTCACTTTTGACAAAACTATTTATTAACAAGACGGATTAGCAATGGGTTCACCCGCCTCTGGTATCTTAGCGGAGATTTATTTAGATTATCTGGAACACACTAAAATCAACAACAACTTTCCCAGCATTCTACTATGGGCGAGATACGTGGATGACACATTTGTAATTATGAACGAAGAAATTAAGAACGCGGCCTCTACCCTTCACGATCTTAACAGCATCGATCCCCACATTAAAAATACACTTGAGTCTGAAACAAACAGGTTAATCAATTTTCTAGATTTGATCATTCATAGACACCCTTCCTCTTTATGTTACAAAATCTTCAGGAAACCCACACAAACTGCAACTACCATTCGTCAAGACTCCACACATCCCCCAAGCACACAAACGTGCTACCTATAATAGTTTAGTCCACCGTGCCTTCACAATACCCATGTCAAAGAAAGACTTGAACAACGAACTCAATACTATTCGTGCAATCGCCAAATTTAACGGTTACAATAAACCCTTTATAGAACAGATTATCAACAAATTCAGACACCGACCTAAGACCACTCTTACTAAAGAAAAATCTAAAGACGCCACTTCTTCTACCTTTACTTTCAACAAAGATGTCTACAAAATCACCAATCTCTTCAGTAAACATAACATAAAAATTTCCTTCAGAACAAATAACAGGACCTCTGAAATTCTGCACAATTCCCCATCAGCAATTCCTCATACGTCGGGCAAACAGGATGCAGTTTCACCACTAGATATTCAGAGCACGTCAACGGTATAAGATATAATAGGTTTGCAGCAATAGGTCAACACATCTCTGACTCCAACCACAAGTTTACCGACATTGAACACGATTTAGAGATCCTTCAAATGGCCAATAAAGGGCCTCTCATGTGCATAATCGAAAATTGTTTCATCCATTTCCATCAATACTTTAATCCTAACTTCAACTTAAATGAAATCTCTGATAAGCCTAATATCCTTTTCGATTTCTTAATTAACTTGTTTAAAAATACCAGATTTCCAAACACTAGCGCTATCTTTCAAGCCATGTGAAATCCACATCCCCGTCACTTACCCCCACTACCTCATCCCTCTGCCCCATCACGGCCCTACTCCTCAGCTTTAGCTCCTCCTTTTCCCCCTTCCCCCCCCCCCCTCACTCTCCCTTCCTTTCCGCCACTTGGCCTCCATTATTGCTCTCTTCATTAGCTCAGCTCCCCTCCTTTCAACATCTATGCCATCACGCTACTCAAGGCGAGTTCGCCTCATTTCCCTTATATTTCTTTTGGCTATGTACATTTATCATCATCATCCTAAACCATCTCCAGTTTCCCGGGTGTGGTATATGAGCCTCCTCCATCTCATCCTGTCCTTGTACCATTCTTCCTCCACCAACTTGTCCCAATCATGACCTCTCAGCATTACATCGCTCTTAACTAAATCTATCCATTTCCTTCGTGGCCTTCCCACGGGTCGTCTTCCTTCTACCTTTCTGTCAAATTCCTTCCTTGCAGTTCTGTTTACTGGCATCCTCTTCATGTGACCAAACCACTTCAGTCTTGATATCTGAATCTTATTTAGGAGATAATTGTCTATTCCTACTTCTTCTCTAATTTTCTCATTCCTAATCTTGTCTTTCCTGGTTTTCTGGATCATAGTGCGTAGGAATTTCATTTCAGCTGCCTGAAGTTTGGAATTATCTCTATTGGTCAGTGTTGTGGTTTCAAGACTGTATGTAAGAATTGGTGTATAATAGGACTTGTACAATGTCATTTTTGTTTTCATGGGTATTTGCTCATCCCACAGCAGGTGTCTTACCTGGTGGTAGAATTGTGTTGCCTTACTGATTCGATTGTTCACCTCATGTTTTGCTAGGTTGTCATTTGATATAACGCTACCCAAGTATTTGAAAACTGGAACGCTGTCCAGTTGAGCTTCATTTAACATGACTATTGGTTCTGCTCCTTCCCCATACACTTTCATCACCACCGTCTTGGTCTTGCTGATGTTTAAACCATATTTCTTAAACTCCTCATTCCAGCTTTGTATTCTCTCTCCCAATTCATCTTCTGAGTCACTCCAGATCGCAACATCATCTGCAAATGTGAAGGCTTTGATATCTCCATGTTCTTTCCATTTAATAGATTTTATTACTACATCCATTACAATAATAAATAGAAGTGGTGACAATGAGCTGCCCTGCTGCACTCCTCTCTTTGTTTCAAACCAGTCCGACAAACCACATCCTTACATAAAATAAGCTCTCAGTCAACCACAGGCTTCCACACTGAACTAGTCGCTGTCAGACAGGTGAGAACAGCCCTCTACTGCACATTCCACATTACGTCATCACGTTCAAATTTTCCACCTAACTTCTCAACAGGAAATGCCAATACTACACCAATAAGACGGCTTTAACATATGCTCGCTGGATTTCTTATACATCGTTATTATCCTATTGGAATGGACATTGTGCAATTCATTATCAAGCCTTCACGACATAACAGAATATTATATATTAACACATCACACAAAAAGGAAGAATTTTAACGCAAAGTTTTTACTGAATCATCCCATGTGGACAATTTTAATTTTAATGTCAACGGTATTCTTAAGTGCTGTGCTCAAAACAGTTCTGAATTCTTCACCATTTTAAATGACATATTCGGTTATCCGAATTATTTTAATGTGTTACTTTGTCCTTGTCCTTGTAGCTTTTTCTCAAAAGTTTTTATGGCTGATGATGTCTACTAGGTAGACGAAACATGTCCCGATATAATTAAAAATCATGTAAATATTTAGTTAATAAAGAATCTTAGTATTGTAAAGGTGGAACATTTGACCTAACCTTCAACGTAAACCACATCCTACTTGAATACAGCTTCTGTTCCCACTATACAACATTTTCACTTTGTCTATGAGGCTATCTCGCACTTGAAGTTCTTTCATGCATTGCCAAATTCTTTCCCTTGGTACACTATCGTATGCTTTCTCAATGTCCAAAAATATTAGGAATAAAGGCTTGTTCTTCTCCCAGTATTTTTCCATTAGCATCCTAATTGCAAATATAAGGTCTGTAGTTGACCTTCCTGGTCTGAAACCATACTGCTCTTCTTCCAAAATTGGTTCAACAATATCTCTGATTCTGGTCTCTATTATTTTTTCCAATATTTTCAGGACATGAGACAGTAGTGTGATACCACGGTAATTAGTACATTTTCGTCGGCTTCCTTTCTTGAACAGAGGTACAATGATGCCCATCTTCCAGTCCTCAGGAATAGTATTTTCCTCCCATATCTTGTTGAGCAGTCTATAGAGCCATTGGATTCCTGGAATTCCCGCTGCTTTCAGCATATCTGCACTTAGTTCATCTACGCCCACTGCCTTTCCTTTCTTCATGCTCTTGAGCGCATTTTCAACCTCAAGCCATGTAATTGGTGGTTCAGTTGTGTTTCCTCGACTTGGCTCTCCTCTATCCGTTGTTATGTTTTCTGTATCTCCATTCAGCAGCTTTTCGAAATAGATCTTGAGTTCTTGTTTAATTTCTCCCTCTTCTTGTGCCAGAGTTCCATCATCACGTTCTATTGCTTTTATGGTCTCTTGATCCCTTCGCTTGTTTTTCACTACTCTGTATAGCAATTTCATATTTCCTCTACTGTCCTCTTCCAGTTTGTTTGCAAACTCATTCCATTTCTTCTCTTTTTCTTCCCTTACAATGTTCTTTACAGCAAGTTTCTTGTTCCTGTATACTCCTTGAAGTCTTTGTATTTCTTGTTCATTTCGTTCTTGTCCCTGTTTTTGTTTCTCCTTGTCCAGTGCCTTCTTTATTTGGTTTCTTTCTTTCACCGCTGTTTTCACTCTATCATTCCACCATGGTGTCTCCTTTTTTCTTTTGATAGAACTTGTAACTCCACATAGGTTTTTGGCTTCTCCCACAAAGGTGTCTTTGAAGGCCTTCCATACTTCATTAACGCTGGTTACTTCACACTTCGGCAAACTCTGTTGAATCCTTAGTTTGTATTCTTCCTTTATTTGGACTTCTTGCAACTTCCAAGTTTTAATCCTTGTACATTTATATCAAGCCTAATTTGGCTTTCAATCTTTTCGTCAGGTCTCCACGTTTCCATACTGAACTGGGAATCGTGATGTTAATTCAAATTATGATCTTCACAAGAGCACATTGTTGGCTTCAAAACCACCTGAATTAAGCCTGTTAATTACCGCAACTTAAGAGAACAAGATTATACTTACAACATCAACGGTTCCGTCTTGAAGGAAGTCGAACAAAAGATGGATTTAGGTATTCAGTTCAATATAGATTTGAAATTTGGAAGTCATATTGAATATATAGTTAATAAAGCCTATAGAAATTTGGGTTTTATATTTCGAAATTCCTTAAATTTTCAACGTACAACGTTATTTATTTTATACAACTCTTTAATAAGACCAAAACTAGAATATGGTTCTATTATCTGGAGTCCTTCAGACACTAAGTACATCAAATTAATTGATAAAGTACAAAAGCAATTCTTAAAGTATGTGTACTGGAAACAGTCACACGCATACCCGACATTTCTGTCCTACTCCACAATGTTATCACACTTTGGTGTTAAAACTTTGGAACAAAGACGTAAAAAGTCCATGATGTTATTTTTGTATAAAATATTGAATAGTAAAATTGATGATGAAGAGTTACTTGGAAGGAAACCATTTTACGTTCCTCGGAAGTCTGGCAGGTTCAAGAATTTGTTTTACATTAAGAAATGCCGCACAGAAGCCCATAAGAATTCTCCTCTTAATAAAATTCTGAAACTTTATAATACATTAAATACATATAATTCGGATATCTTTTTCATGAATCAAATCAACTTTGAATTGGCGTGTGATACCTTCCTATAATGCACATACTGTTGAATATTATCTCTGTTTTCTGTATATGTTTTTTATTTCATTCTTCTAGTTGTTCTTTTCTTTCTCTTCTATTTGAATTCACAGTTTTCAAATGACCTATAAATTAAACACTTTATTTCTCTTTTAGAATATTATTTTGGATAATGTGTCACGTGTCATGTTTAATACTAAGACTGTATAACTGAATGTGTTACTTTGTGTTAGGCACCACTGTAAAATAATAATTATTAATGTATTAACTGTATATTTTTATTGTATTACCAACTTTGTATTGTTTGGGTAGTTCTTTGTATTCTTTGTATTGTCTTTTTTCATTTAATATTTAGTAGTGTAACTATTAATTTTACTGTATTGTGAACATTGTAATTGGGCAAAAAGCTGTTACGTAAATGAATGAATGAATGAATGAATGAATGAATGAATGAATAAATAAATAAATAAATAAATAAATAAATAAATAAATAAATAAGTAAATAAATAATTCTTCCCACTGATAACATATGAGGCCTTATGATTTATGCACTTCAAGCTGGACTATTCTCTTGTTTATCAAGACTCAACAACTGAGATACCTTCTCAAAAAGGTTATGTTTTACAGTCAGACACACCACATCATTTCAACTGGTTATAATCTAACAGTGACTTTATAGGTGCTGTCATATGTTTTAGATGGTTATATGCACCATACCCTCATCATTTTAATGTTACATTTAAAATTTGCCTTAGCTGGTGCATTTAAATGTTGTATATAGATACGCCTTACGTTCTATAAACCTCAAGCTGGACTACTTTCTCGTGAATCATACCCTAACTATTGTTACCTTCTCTGTTTTGATTTCATTGTTTTAACTTTTGACCATTTAGCTTTCAACATTAATCCTTGTATTTGCTGTCATGTGTTTTATATTTCAACTAGTCATAGTTTAACATTTGTCTTGTAGGTGCTATCATGTGTTATATATTGCTATTCGATAAGTTGCATTTTGCTCAATTGATTTGTTAGCTGATGATGACGCGCAATGAGCGTCGAAACTAGTACCAACCTTCTCTAGACGTTATGTGATATATATTCACATCAATAAACATAGATGGAAAGTAGGCGATTAAAGTTAGGTGTTGGTCTAGAATATTGTGAAAACATCGCAGCGTGATAAGGGTTTTGACTGGTGGATCTGGGTGGTGATAGGAAGACTCCTGTGCTCTGATTGGTCACTCGGTGATCACATCGGGGCCAGGCTTTCCTTCTTAAGAGAGTGAGGCGAGATTTCGTGGTCTTTCGTTTTCTCGTCAGTCCAGCGATCAGACGCACGTCGGCGAATCCTCACTCCCGGGATGAGCTACTTTGGGGTAAGCACTGTTGGTTTCAGTGCCACCTTAATTTATATTTAATGTTCGCTTGTATTTTCGCATAGGAGTTTACCCTACTCGCCCAGACTTGACACTCAATTACTCAGAAGCAAGTTGAACTGGCCTCTGCGCCAAGTTTAAATATTTCTGATTTCCCCCTATTTCCATTATGTGGCGCGATTGTCAGAAAGCGCATTAACTTTCATTTAATATTGTATTTGTATCCTGTGGTTCCTCTTAGCCTCAAAATTGTATTGTAGAAGTTGCATTATGTTAAGATATCTTTAGTTAACCTCTTGCCCTAAGAGGAAAGCTCTCGGCAACTACATTTAATTTGTATTTTGGATATAGCGTAACTGGATTGTTTGGATAGATGGATTTTGTTCCAAATTTTCTTTGTAATGTTTATTTTGGAAAATAATATCTTGAATCAAGGGATCACCATTGGTGTTTCTGGAAACCCGCAGCCTTCACATCCCAATGGCCCTGGTAGGTTTCCCAGACCTGCTCCACATTCCTTTATCTTAGTCGTCACGTTGCCCAACTTGATGTTCATTTGTTTGTATTGGTGCAGTTCATCTGATGTTTTATTTGGTGCTAAAGTTTTAAGGTGCCGTGTAATTTAATTTTTTCCCCTTTTGTTAACAGTGTATCGTGTAACCACTGGAAACCGGTTACAATTTCTAAGAATTCAGAGGTATTATAAAATGGATTTTCTATTAACCAATCGTACATTTTCCTCTTAAAATTACTTAAAGGAGTGGACCATGCAGAATGTGGTAATTTATTAAATAATCTTATTATGTGAGTGAGCAGTTTTTGACAGCCTGTGAATTGGGATGTCCATGTCTGCTTTGCCCCGAGTATCATGAAGGTGAATGTTTTCCATTGTACTGAATCATTTATGTTGTTCTTAACATATGTCAAAGATATATAAATACCCAAATTTATAATTGTCAGTATTTTAAGCTTAATGAAGAGAGGTAGACAATGGTCAATTGCACCAGCCCTAAACATTGTGCGAACAACCTTTTTCTGTATTAGAAGAATATTATATACGTAAAAAGAATACCCCCAAAATAACAGTCCATAAGTAATGTGTAACTGGAAGAGATCAAAATATGCTATCCTTAGGTAATCACTGCTAACTAAATACCTCAATTTCCACATCAAATAGGCCACTCGTGAATTTTTTTTTTTACAAATATGATCAATGTGTGTTTCCCAGTTCAATTTGGCATCAATATGAAAACCCAAAAGTTTGACTGACTGACTTTCAATATCTTTGAATAAACCTAGTGTGAGAAATTGATAAGGTAAAATATACATAGGTTTGTCAATGCCATCAAAAGAAATGTACTCTAATTCACAAATCACTGTTTGAGAATATTGTATGGAAAGTACTCACTTTTCCCTGTGAAGATCAGTCACCTTCTGTCCAGTCAAACTTTCAAGCTCAGCGATGCTACCAACACACACAATTTCTTGCCCATCATCTGATATCCACAATGGGATGGGTGTTCCCCAGTAGCGGTTACGGCTTATAGTCCAGTCACGAGCTTCTCGCAACCAATTTCCAAATCGTTTTTCCTTCACAAAATCTGGAACCCTAAGATAAGAAGACCTATGAGCTGTACAATCTCAGAATGGATAGGATGAAAGAAATCAGAAGTAAAACATGAAACCATACCAGTACGTGTCCTGGCTACAACGTAACAAATCCTTGGACATCTGCTCCACACGAACAAACCAAGAAGGAACAGCCTTGTAGATCAGAGGTGTCTCCGAGCGCCAGCAAAATGGATAACTATGCTTTACTGTTCCAACATTCACCAAACGACCATTTTCTTTCAAGAGTTTAACAATATTTTTATCAGCATCCTAGGAAACAAAGAAATCACACATACCTCAACACCTAGAATGATACTGTTCTTAACGATAAGACTTAAAATCAATAGAGATAGAATGTAAACAAACGAAACAGATGTAAAACAATGACAACACACTGAAGCCCATGCTTAACCTTGACTCAGGCAGCAGAAAACTCTCGCAAGTCCTGTGCCCCAGTATAGGTTGGGGACACACATACTGTGTAGTAAGCTTGAGTCTGGATTACCACAGATATGTTCAATAGCCTTTTCTCCTTAACACTTTCAACACTATCCCCATACGGGACACGGGCGCCCGTATACCATATGGACGAGATTTTCGCACGTGTTTATAGGCAGCTGTGCATATCCCATACGGTTCCCGTCCCTTGCTTGGAGGTAGTAGTTTATCTAGTGTTCACTACAATGCAGCAGTTATCGGGAAGTTCAAACCTAAACGTAAAAAGAGTAGTTTCTCCTTGCTGTGACCTCTACCGAAGCACTCGATGTGCCGGGTGCCGAGGACACCAAACATGCCGCGCTGTCGGCTGTGCTATTGTACAAACGTGATCTCAAGACGGCTCAATGATAATGATGTCTTGGATATTTCATCGGGAGAAGCGGGTTCAGAAATAGATGACAGTGATGAATACTCTACTTACGAGCCAGATAACATATCAAGTGATAGTTCGGGCAAGATTTGTATTTGTTATGTCACTTTCAAGTGCTGTTATTTTTAGCTGCCTTGTTTTACTCCAAATACAAACAATAGAAATACTTCACCTCTCCTGAAATTTGGGCTTGTTTTTTCGTTAAGACAAAGAGACGCAGGCTGATAAATTGCCTGTACTGTGAAAAGAAAGTAATATAGATGTTGGTGCAAGGAGTGCAAAATTGGACTTTGCATAGCCCAATGTTATGTGGCTATTATACCAAAACAAACTTTTTTTAAATAGGTAAATTTTGTATTTCAAATGTACTTGTGTTTATTTGTGGTTTAAGCAGCCACATCAAATTATTCATTTTTATTGTTTGAGTAGGCTTATTGTCAAAACTTGAATGTAAAAGATTTTTCCTCATATACTTTATGTTTTTCGTAAGACTAGCATAATGAAAATGCTTCAGATATGTACTTCCAGGTTAACATCTTCATTTTGGATGGCCGACACCTTCATAAGATACAAAAATTAGGTATATAACCTGTTTCTCTGTTGTGTAATAATGTATTAAAATTTGGTTAAAAGACCCAGTTCACTGCCAGGGTTCATGTTGAAATATGATAGTGCTGAAAGTGTTAACAGTTGATTTTTGGCGCCATCTATCGACTAATTAGAGAATGAATAGGAAATGTAAGACATGCAGTACCACATGGCAAGTAGTGATGGGACATTCGATTCAATTTACTGAATCGATTCATTTGATTCCGTTCACGTTACTGAATCGATACAGTGATCGGATTCACGGCACATTAGTCACCGCTCCTACTGCATCCACGTAGTATGTGCTGGTAAGACAGCAGCAACAGCATTCAGTGCTCGCAGCTGCCATCTGGTCTTCATACTATGAACTCCTTTCTTATAAAAAAATGCTAGTCACTCTAATACATCGAAGGTTTCCGGCGACGCAGGGTGGGACAGGTTAGGTAGCAGGCATGGCCTGAATTAAGGTACAGTCCCAGCATTTCCTGGTGTGAAAATGGGGAAACTACGGAAAACCATCTTAACGGCTGCCGACGGTGGGATTCGAACCCACCATCCCCCGAATGCAAGCGCATAACAACGCGATACTAACCGCACGACAACTCGCTCAGTCATTTTTGAAAATATGTATTTTTCTAATCAGCTGAGGATTTTTTTAAATCGTCATATTTTGTATAGGCTACCCGAGATGTACAGTAGCCCGCTGGTTTTCTGATTCAACATACTGTTGGTTAAGTTATTGCGTCTGTCCACGTATGATTGAAGTCTTGTGCAACGATGTGACATATGAATTGAGAGAATACTGAGCCGTTCTTCCCAATATAAAACAGGTACTTCTGAGTGGTCATGAGCATGACTCATAGTCATAGGGCAGGCTAGAGTTGAGTTTAATTGTCAAATGTCAACTAAGTTATAATACTAAGACTCATTAAACTAATAAATAGTATAACCTAATAGCCTACCTACTTACTAGCTACTTCAGAATTATGTTTTGACTACCATTTTAACACTGCAAATAAATCCATCTATTATTTAAACCTCCCTGTAAGAAGAGGACAGTGAATGCAAATGGGTATTATTTTCAAATGAGCCGAGCTCGAGAGTCCATTATAGCATACGATTCTTTCTGTGTACCATGGCTCACTGTATGTCTCGCTGCAGTGAGCCGATAAGGAGCCGTGTGTATCTTGTGTCTCGCTGAGCCGCACTCGTTCACGATTCTTTCGGTGTGCCATGGCTCACTGTATGTCTCGTTGCAGCGGAAGCTCGGCTCTCCGCGTGTCCAGTGAGCCGAAGAGGAGCCGTGTGTATCTTGTGTCTCACTGAGCCGCGCTCGTTCACGATTCTTTCGATGTGCCATGATTCACTGTCTCGCTGCAGCGAAAGCTCGGCTCGCCGCCAACGTCCAGTGAGTGCACCACTCAGCACTGTCCGCTGGGTGTACGCTGAATCGTGTGCCGTGAGCTCGCCGTTCCTGTGAATCGATTCACTCGGACACTTGAATGAACTGATACACTGCTTCGAATCATGCATTCAGTAGCCAACACTAATGGCAAGATCTCCTTACATTACCTTGACAGACTGGACTTTCTGTCACAGCCAGAACATACCATGAACAGTTTGTCACAGTTTACTAGAATTCATATGGACATTTTGTCACTATATTAATACTGTCAAAGATACAGCTTGCCATACTAAAATTTATGTTACATGGATATTACATCATGATATAAGATATTTAGATAGTTGCAGAGGAACTAAGCAAGACTACCAAAGAAAGTCAATGGCTTCTATGGAAACAGCTGAAACAAAATTTGAAATTCCTACAGTTGAATTTTGAAATGACAGATGAAACAAAATTCATTCATACAGCTTATGGGTGTAAGAAAGTAATTTATAAGGGTAACATGCACATGCTGAGAATGGAGCGCCTGTGCTATGAGAAACAGAATACAGCCATGCACCTGACTGGGAAGCCTACTAAGCTGCTGGACTTCATGAAGAATTTTAAGAATTCAGCCGTCACATCCATGGAACAAACTTTATTGACTGTGCAAAATACAAATACTTCTATGTCCAGCAAAACAGACACTGAACTCCTGAAGAAGGAAATAGTGAGAAGAACCGTCAGATCTACTAGAAGGTAGGACTTGCTCCCAGAATCACAAATATGGAGGAAATTGAAAATTTGCCAAAGAAAATAATTAATAATTAAAAAATTGACCAAGGACCGGAGAAGTTTGGTTGCTTCGCTTCGATGTATGGAAAGGAGTAATATTTCTCTTGGAGGATGGTTTACAGATACTGGAAAGAGGAAACTATTGGATATGTGACGGAACATTAAAGGTTGCTGCTAAAATTACAACCCAGTTGTATAGGATACACAGCGAAGTGCATGATGTCTTTTACTCCATTGTCTTTGTACTGACAAAGAAGAGTGATGTAAGGACATAAGAGGAAATTTTTCCTGTCCCCCATAAGGACATGAGGAAGTTTTTCCTGTCCTTAAGTGTAAAGTTTTGGACTGATTTCAGAGAAATCTACAGCCTGATTACATATCAACAGATTATGAGCTCACATGCATACAAACTGTGGAAGAAGTTTTTCCCAACATTGAAATTGCTAGCTGGTTTTTCCACTATGCATAGAGTCTGTGAGCAGAAAACAGATGGAAGGTTTGGCAACCCTGTACATTTCATTTGCATCATTTTCATCTTTATATTGTCCGGTTGGCTGAATGGTCAGTGTACTGGCCTTCGGTTCAGAGGGTCCCGGGTATGACTCCCAGCCGGGGCGAATATTTTAACCTTCATTGGTTAATTCCAATGGCCCGGGGGCTGGGTGTTTGTGCTGTCTCCAACATCCCTGCAACTCACACACCACACATAACACTATCCTGCACCACAATAACACGTAGTTACTTACACATGCCAGATGCCGCCCACCCTCTTTCGGAGGGTCTGCCTTGCAAGGGCTGCACTCAGCTAGAAATAGCCACATAAAATTATTATTATCTTTATATTTCATTGCAACTGTGTCAGAATTAAAATTATTTGTGTCATGCATGTCCGAAAGGATCGACATTTAGCCATGGGGGGAAGATTGGTGAACAAAGGAGATGAAACAAGCACACAGCTGAAAAACCATTGCAGTCGAATGAGAGGGACAGGAGAGGACGTGCTGCTCAAGCTAGTCTAATACGCCCATGGGAGGGGCTAGTTTACACTGTTTCAAGCTAACAGATGGCAATTTTCCGTTTTTCCCTCCTGTTTTCACAAATGCCAACGTGGATTTCTGACAAGCAAATTATATGACATTCAGATTCAGCAGTAGAAAATTTATGTACAAGACATTAACAAATTGAGAAGAATTTACTCTCTGCCCTGAGCTAAAATGATGTAATACTTTATTCACAAGGTGTGTCAGGAGAAATTTATGTGAACCAGATATGTTGAGACAAGTATCTCTGTGAGATGGGAATTTCTACAGTGTAGCTCCGCCCCTATTAACACTAGTGTACCGAAGCCTATCTTATGTTCTCAGGAAATTCTTAAATTTGAATGTGAAGTACGCGCTGCGATTCATTTTTTTAATGCAAAATATATGAAAGCCGCTGAAATTCATTAGGAGATTAGTGAAGTGTATGGAGAGCACACTATCAGTGAAGGAATGGTAAGAAAATGGATTAGAACATTTAAAGGCGGCTGTACTAATGTCCACAACGAGAAGTGTAGTGAGCGACTGTCTATCATTACTGAAGACTTGATGCAAAAAGTTGATGCTGAAGTTGGAGAAAACAGACAATTAAGATTCTGTCATTAAGTTATGAGTTACCTGAAATTTCAAGGAGTGTTCTTTATGAAATTGTGTCAGGACACTTAGATTATCGGAAGTTGTGCTCATGCTAGGTACTGAGGATGCACGTAGGCAGAGCTTTGACTTTCCTCGAGGGGTACAGTAATGAAGGTGAAGTGTTCCTAAGCTGAATTCTCACCGGCAACGAACCATGGGTGGCTTATGTTACACTGGAATCAATGCAGCAATCCATGAAATGGAGACACTCAACATCACCCAAGAAAGTGAAGTGCAAGCAAACAATTTCAGCTTGCAAATTCATGTGCACTGTGTTTTGGGATAGGCAGGGTGTGGTGCTTGTGGATTTTTTGCGCCGGGGTGACACAATAAATGCCAAGACCTTTTATGAGACCTTACGTAAATTCTGTCGTGCAATCCAAAACAAACGATGTGGCATGCTTTTTCTTCACGTCAATGCACGACTTCACACGGCTAATCAAACATTAAACCTCATCGCTTCATTTGGTGGGGAACAATTTGATCATCCTCCATACAGTCCTGACTTAGCGCCTAATGACTACCACTTGTTCCTGCACTTGAAAAAGCATTTAGGAGGTCAGTGCCATGATTATGTTGACCTAAAAACGACCGTGATCAACAGGCTGGCACATCATTTACGAGGATGGAATTCAGAAGCTGATTTCACGATATGAAAAGCGCCTTAATATGATTGCATGTAAAAAGAGAATTATTTTTAAAAATTGCACGACTCTTTTTTTTTTTTCTATATCCAAACATGCCTTGTATAAGAGATCAAGATACGAATAAAAGTAATAGGAGCAAAGTCGTACATCTCTTCATGCTGGGTGCGGCGATCATTTTATCTGTTTTGTTATATGACTTAACGGTTAGCCTCCAAATACCTCAAAACAAAGGTCGGCACCATCCTTGAAATTTTTATATTTTCCAGGGGTAAAAAGTTAAACATTTGAACATCTTTAAATGTTTATGTCACTTACAGTCTAAAAACTATAATTTTGCCAAATTTCAATATTCTAGCTTGCCTGGCAGATTATGCCATCATCTTGATTTGGGAGGGGGGAGTAATTAGGACCATCAGGAAATTTCAAACCCATGGAAACTATAAGTCATTGCTTTGGAAAAATATGCCCCACTGGGCAAAAGAAATGCTTCCACTAGCGTTCTTATGCTGAACCAAGAATTTCAACCCCTCCCCCCCCACCTGCCTGGCCCTTGAAAATGTTCAATTTTTCTAGGGATCCTGAAGTCATCATCTACTCTGGTAGAGAGTTTTAAGTTCCTAAGATGCCTCAAAGTGCCTCATTAATTCACGTTTATTTCCATTTTTGTATCTGTGTAGATGGCTCCAAAGTGACTTCCATTTATATACGTGGGCTGTAGATAAAGTAGTGGCAACGTAGTCTAGACATTCGCAGGTGATCGAGCATGCGCAAATAGGATATGGGAGCGGTCAGGTAGCGCTGTTGATGGGCATCCATTTGGGAATGTTGTTGCTGTGTGGCGTTGTAGTGAAGAGTGTCAATATCACCACTCTGAAGCATGTTTTCAAATGGTGATCAAAGTTCGTGGATTAAAATCGAGGTTGTTCATGGCAAAAACGCATCAGAATGTTATAGAAGATTACATGAAGCCTGTGGCGAGAATGCTTTACTGTATAGGATAATTGTACGATGGGTCAAGGCGGTTCGTACGGGTTGGAATGAGACTGCGGATTTGTACTGCCGTCCATTCCTCAAGATCAGATTGACATTGGGAGGTCCTGGAACATCCGAACATCCTCCATACTCACCAGACCTGTTTCAGAGGCCACCGATTTCCTTACGTGCCATGTGTACTCCACACAGCAGGGCATCCACAGCAAAGAAAGCCTTGCCAATGGTCTCCAATGGCTTCCCAACATTTGGCAAAAAGTGATAGACTTTGCAGAATGCAATGCAACTGTACTTGGTTAGTTCATTGTGTTCTATCAATATTGCCACTACTTTATTTACAGCCCTCGAATACAGATAAGAAGAGGAATAAGAGACTGGAATAATTTATAAAGGAAGAGTTCAATAAATTTCCAAGTTCTTTGTAAACATTTAAGAAAAGGCTAAGTAAACAACTGATAGGGAATCTGTCACCTGGGCATCAGCCCTAAATGCAGATCATTGACTGACTGACTGGACCAATTTCAAGGCTGAAAGATTCTGAAATATTCTGAATATTTAGCTTATTTAGACAGTGATACGATAGTCACAGTTGCTGATAGTGTATCTTCGTGAAGAAGATGAGATGGATGAATGTGACATTTGCAGTGAACTGTTATCCTTCATGAGTGAACTGCAGTATACAAATCATGCTGATATCCACTTATTCAGAATAAAGGGTTCTTTCTTTCAGGTTTAACAGTCAAGAAGTTGGACATTGAACTGATGATCATTATTATTCATAATTTAGAATTTAACTACTATATTACTTATAATAATATGTTTAAGGTATATATTATTTCTGAAATGCTCATAATTTTATGTACAGTATAAGCAAGATATTTTCCCCTCCAGATAGGTGTTCAATTGTTTGTGTTAATCTATATATACATAAAATAAAGAGTTTTGTCTGTAGATTGCACAGAATTTAAAAAGAATGGTATTTCTGATTCAGCCGTGTCCTCAGTAACTGGGAAATGCACTTTTAATTTTCCGTCATCTCTGTCTGACTGTACGCACGCACATCACAAGTAAAACGGCTGAGGAGAATGTAATGAAAATGAATTTTCTTTTTGCTTAATCCATATGAATGCCGAACCAGGAGAAAATGGGTGAACTGAATTTAATGAAAATCGGTATGTAAAGTCTGGGAATACTGTACTACAGTATAGTCTAGAACATAATTTTATTCACACTGGATGAGATGGTAGTTTAGGAGAAGGTGCCTAAATTTTTTTTTTTTTTAATATGTGTGTTATTGGTCCCATCAAAAAATGGTACATAACAAAAGTTATAGAGAATACAAATTCCGATAATTTATGTCTTATACAGTTTTACCACATGACTATGATAATAGAACTCATGAATTCAGACTTTTGTTGCTTAGTCCGTATCATCGCCAAGCACTGCTAACATGAAAATGTTTAATTGTATTAATTGGCCATGATTTTTGTCATGACTGTCTTAAGGTGTAAAACCACGTGGTCACCAGTCCATATCAACAAAGACAATTGTGAAGATGATTACAAAAAACAAGAAAAATCTTAAAGAAACAATAGTATTATTTTTAAAGTTGCTTAACATCACACCGACACAGATATGTATTATGGCGACGATGGGACAGGAAAGGTCTAGGAGTGGGAAGGAATCAGTCGTGGCCTTAATTAAGGTACAGCCCCAGCATTTGCCTGGCATGAAAATGGGAAACCACGGAAAACCATTTTCAGGGCTGCCGACAGTGGGGTTCGAACCCTCTATCCACCGAATACTGGATACTGGCCGCACTTAAGCGACTGCAGCTATCAAGCTCTGTAAGAAACGATCGCTTGAAGAATAAGAGAAGAGGGAGTCATGAAAGAAAGAAGGACTCCCTTTACATTAGATGGCCTAATATCACAGAGTCGGAAGAAAATTAAATGTGAAGGCCTACCATATCAAAAGCTCATCAAACTGATCAACAATATAACATTACATTGGCCATTGTTGCGATGTAGTTTGTCTCTTCTGCCGACACTCATCTCCGATAAATGGGATTACTGCTGCGCCCCAATTAAAACAGCATGCCTGAATATTGGCGGAAAGTAGTTGGGGAGTTAGATAACTTTGCACATGCTATATGATTGGCCCATCAACGACAGGTACTACAGCAATTATTTTATTTTATTTTATTTTATTTTATTTTATTTTATTTTATTTTATTTTATTGTATTGTATTGTATTTTATTTTATTTTATTTTATATTATATTATATTTTGGTAGCAAAATCATTTTTAAAAAGTCTGAGTTCGTTCAAGCAGGTACCTGTAGTGTTACGAGCTCAACTTCGCCTACCTTATGGCTGCTTCTCCGTCTTGATTTAGTGCACACTATATTGCGCTGCTCTATGAACCTTCTGCTTGCTATGCTGTCTCACCACTGCTTCATCTGCTACACCGCCACGCGCAATCTCCGTGACGTCACCTAGTTCTAGTGTGTTCTCGAGCTCGCTTCGCTCCGTGTATATATACTCGCCGCTTTCTCCTGTCCGGCGATCAGGTGTGACTTGGTGTTGTAATCGGCAGTGGGAGCTCAAGCCCTGCACCGGCTGGTCCGAGTGCATTTGGACTTTACTTGGTTCTCCGTTACGTGTTGGGTGAGCAGACTTTTACTGTAATTATTTACCATTCATTTTAATTTCGCCCTCTCATTCATCATATGGGCTTGAATAACGCTTCGATATTGAACTATCGTCCCTTCAGGACACAGCGAAATTTCACGGTGCCAAATTGTTGACTTTGACTTTATGATGGAAATATGAAGGAGGAAGCGTGCTGGGCTTCAAGTTTTGAACAGTTGTACTGGAACCTTTTCTCTTGTTTGGAGCGGACATCGTACCCTGGTCCATCCCCTTTCCCTGCTTGAATCTCTTTCCCGATTTTTCCTTCTTTTCGTCTACCTTTCGTACCTCTAGTAACATATTAATAAATTTGTAGCTTAGTGCTCTGCTAAATTTTTACACTTCATCTGGCGTGTGCCTTTCGATTATTCTGGTGTCTACTTGCTTTAAAAAGAAAAAAGGTGTGTCTTAGTTTTAGGGGAATAGCCTGTTCTTTTATCACGTGCCTTTGTGAGCACTGGAAAAATTCCTTTTAACTAATGTTAATTTTCTTGTTCCTGTTTCCATAATTCCTTGCTACTTTTGTGGCATTCGCGTGAACATTGGTATAAAATTTTATTCTGGTTTCGTGCTTGGCGCCCCCCCCCCCCCCCCCCCCCAAGCTCTATTGCGGTTTGGTGATTACCCCTTTAAGATACGTACAAAAAAAAAAAGGAGAGAAAACCTGTTGATAATTTGTACAATTTCCCACTTTAATGGTGTATCAAATGGTCGAAGTTCTCATTCTTATAATGTAAACGATTGTTATTTCTTGGAGTTGTTTTAATATGTGTGTTCATTTTTTGAAACCTGTGCTTGTGGGAGTTTTCTTGGGTGTTCTCCTTCCCCCCCCCTTTTCCACGTGTCCCTACCGCGATAGTTCCTCTGGGGAAAGGCCCCATAATTGAAATCACCACTTGATTTGGGATGTGATCACTGCTATCTGGTTATTCTAGACACGACATTTAAATATTGGTGTTACCTCACTTTACGCCCTTCCCTGCGCATTGCTCTGCTGAGTCCTCTTCCCCCCCGCACCGGCGAGTATTTCTTGAGTCCCTTTGCTTACTTTACGTCGAACTTGGTCGGTTTATGCTTAGTGATTGCTGCAAGCACTTGAAAGTACATATCTGTTTAAATGTGTCAACGCTCACCGTAACAAAATGGTAGCAGAGTACTTCCTATTTTGACTGCTTCATTCCTTTGTGTGCTTTCATTCATGGCTTGTTTTTCCGATAATTTCCCTTTAGGGGATGACTCTTCCGTACTATCTTCTCCGCTAACACCAAATTTATCATTACCTAACCCTCCTGTACCGAATTTAATTTCTTTTTCGTCTACCCCATCTTCTCCTTCCCTATATCCGTCTTCCTCAACCCATACACCTCATTTGCAATCCGATGATACTAAACCTTCCGTTTTACTACATCACATGGCCCCGTCGCCCCCTCCTTATTCTCAACCCCCAGTACCTACTACCCCCTCTGTTGATAATGCACTTAATGTACAAATCATTACGCAGTCGTTATTACAAGTTCCCCAATTATCCGCAACAGATCCCCGAAATCTTACCATTTGGCTGTTTTCAGTTCGTAAGTTCTTAAATATAAAAGTTGCCTCCTTTCCCCAATTAATTGGTCTCTTATCCACCAAAACTACGGGTTTTTTCTCCACCTTTTGGTTGGATAATATGTCGAATTTTTCAAATTGGTATGAATTGAGACATGTGATACACAATTATTTCTTGCCCCTAGAAGTCCGTTACAAACTAAGTACAGAGTTCATCAGACGCCACCAGCTACCCAATGAACCTGCGCACGACTATTTGGACTCTATCATCACTTACAGTGATGTTTTGAATGTTTCATATAATACTTCCGAACTGATATCTATTATTCAGTTTTATGCCGCTCCATCATTCCGCATGCTTTTTAATGTTCTTACCCCCCCCGTTTCCCTTTTTCAACTCTACAATCTTGCTCAACAACATATGATACATTCTCTAGGGGATCGTTCCTACTATGCTTCCGTCTCTCCCCCACCGATCCCTGCTCCTCCTTTACGTTCTTCTTTGTCTGCCGTACCTACCCTTAGTGTCCGTCCTCCTATAACCTGTTATCGTTGTAAATTACCGGGCCATATTGCCCGTCAATGTACTAATTTGCCTTCGGGAAACGCCTTCCACCCGCGTCCTTAGGCAGTAGGCGTTCACATAGGGAAAATCTGCCTCATTCCTCCCAGCTTACCTCCGTATCCCCATCTTCCCAATCCCTTCATAATTCTATTTCTCTCTCACCCCCGAGTTGTCATGTTATGCTCACAGTTAATAACCTTCCTTCTGTTGCGCTCCTAGATTCTGGGGCGACAGTGTCACTCATTAGTTCCCGATTTTATAGCGATTTACTTCACAATAATCCTCATCTGCAATATCTTCCATCTCCCCTTCGATGTCTTTCAGTCTCTAATCAACCCTTAAAAATTTTGGGTAGTATCTTGTTACATATTAAACTCCAGCACCTTTCTTGGCCTTTCACTTTTCAGATTGTGGAGGACTTGTCCTTCCCGGTTATCTTAGGTTATGATTTCTTTTCACATACTGGTCTTCTTCTTGACTCTGCCCAGTCCAAAGTTTCTTTTTCCTTTTCACACAAGTCTGTTCCGTTGATTAATATCTCTGATTTTCCCTCTCGTTCACATTCTCTACTTCCTGCTATTAACTCTATTCATTCTAACCAGGTTCAAGCTTTGCTCACTGAGTTCTCTGACGTTATTACCCCTAATTTGGGCACGGTTAAGAATTTTTTTGCACATATTGATCTAGTGGATTCTACCCCTGTCCGTTCTTCTCCCTATTTTCTTAGCCCTCCTCGGATGAACACTTTAAATCAATTGATTCAAACAATGCTTAAAGATAATACTATTATTCCATCATCTTCCGATTATGCTTCACCTGCCTTTGTGGTCGCCAAGCCTGATGGTTCTGCGAGATTTATTGTGGATTATAGGAAGCTTAATGAGAAAATCGTCTATGACGCCTATCCGATGCCTAAATTAAATTCGGCATTCCAACATTTTTCCGGTTCCAAATTTTTTTCAATTTTCGACCTCAATTCTGCTTACAATCAACTTCCCTTAGATGACCTCAGTTCTCGGTATACGGCATTCATTACTCCTACTGGGCTCTATCAATTTAAAAAAGTTCCCTTTGGCCTTAATCTTGGCTCCCAAATAATGCAGCGCTTTGTTGACTCCCTTTTTGCTGACATTAAGTATAAGTATCTTTTTCCTTTTGTTGATGATATCTTAGTTTTTTCTCCGGATTTTGACTCACATTTGTCTCATGTACGCGAAGTCCTTACTCGTCTTCGCAATGTCGGCCTCACCGTTAATCCTTCTAAAGTTTTGATCGCCCAAACTTCGATTAAATTTCTTGGCCACATATTGAGTTCTGATGGCATTGCTGTTGATCCTGATCGTGTCTCTGCCATTAATAAGATACCCCCTCCTACGAACTTGAAACATTTACGTTCCTTTTTGGGAATGGTTGGCTTCTATGCCAAATACATCCCTAATTTTTCATCTATTGCTGATCCATTGAATAAACTCAAAAGAAAAGGGGTCAAATTTCACTGGTCCCCTCAGCAACAAATGGCCTTTGATCTTCTTAAATCGAAACTATCTCATGCTCCCCTCTTACAAATTCCTGATTTTAATTTTACCTTTGAATTATCTACCGATGCCTCAGACATTGCCATTGGTGCTGTCCTTCAACAAACTATTAATGACCGTACGCTCCCCGTGGCCTACTTTAGTCGCCTGTTATCCCCTGCTGAACAAAAGTATTCTACTTACGAAAAGGAAGCCCTGGCTCTTATTCTCTCAATAGAACACTTTTCTGAATATCTCGACCATCGCGAGTTTATTGTCAGCACTGATAACCAGGCCCTTTCTTGGCTCTTACATAATGCCCCCAAAATTGGTCGTACTGGTCGTTGGTTACTCCGCCTGTCTCGTTTCAAGTTCTCTTTAAAATTCGTTTCCGGTTATAATAACTCTGTCGCCGATGCTCTTTCTCGTCTCTTTGATGACCATCAGCTTCAACCTTCCGAACTTGATTCCCTTCCTATTAACTCTGTTATTTCCGTCTCTTCCTTAACTAACTTTCCCCTCTCTTTTCAATCTTGCTTGCACCATCAACAGCATGACCCTTACTGTCAACAAATTTCCCAAGAAATTACATCTCCTGATTATTCTGGCCCTTTTCGGGTCCACCACCAACTCCTTCTTTTTAAACCTACTCCTAAGGCTACTCCTCGTCTGGTTCTTCCTTCCACTCTCCGGTCTATGGTATTTCAATATTTTCATGATTCGCCTATCGGCGGCCACTTTGGGAGAGCTAAGACCTACGCTCGCCTTGCCTCCCAATTTTTTTGGCCGCAGATGCGTAAAGACATTTTTTTGTGGGTTCGATCTTGCCCTTCTTGTCAGAAACATAAACCGTTAAATCACCTTCCTTACGGCTCCTATGCCGCTTCTCCCGCCACTTACTCGTCTGAAAAGTATTACATGGACATTGTTGGGCCTATTGTTAAATCCTCTAAGTCCAATTCATACATCTTTACTCTGTTAGATGGGTTTTCTAAATTTCTTATTGTTCGTCCTTTGAGAAATATCTCTTCACAAATTGTTATTAATCTTTTGTTCAATTACATTTTTCCTATCACTGGCCTCCCTAAAGTTCTCATTTCTGATAATGCTTCGATTTTCACCTCTAGACAGTTCTATAATTTTTGTTTTTCTCTTGGCATAAAAAAGGTTTGTACTTCCCCCTATCATCCTCAGGCAAATACCGTCGAACGCTACCACCGTAACCTTAAAACATTTCTATCTATTTTTCACTCCCATAACCAGAAATCATGGGATACCGAACTCCCTTCTTTTGTGCTCGCCCTCAACTCCACCATCAATTCTTCTACTGGTTGTACACCGGCTAAACTCTTTCTTGGCCGTGAGTTGAATACCCCCCTTGCCCTTACGTGGGATCTCCCCTCGCTTTTGGATACACCCTCCGATCGTCTTAATCACTCCCAATTGTATTCCGCTTATCAAAAGCTCCTTCAGGCCAGTAAAGTTCATAAAAATCTGTGTAATTCTCGTGCCTTACCTTCTAAATTTAAATTGTTTGATTTAGTTCTTCTTAAAAATCATCCATTTAGCTCTGCACCTCAGAATATTTCGGCTAAACTCTCCCCTCGTTGGCTGGGTCCCTTTCGTATTCTTTCTTTTCCCTCGCCCAATACTGTTCAGCTTCAGTCTGTGGAATCCCCTACTGATCTCCGAAAGGCTCATTTTTCTCGACTAAAGCCCTTCCATACCTAATCCCTACGTTCCCCTTTTTTTTCTGTGGGGCGGGAGAGGGGTATTGATCGGTTCTTTTATTCCTTTTGTATTTTCTTGGTTTTACGATATTAATTTGCTGTCCATTACTCTCCTTCCTTCATATTTCTTAATAATTTTTTTTTTTTTTTTTCCCTTCTCTCTGCTCACCCAGCTCTTCTCCCACTGCCGAAAATTTCATGCCTGATCCTCCCCCTCTTTTAACTAAGTTTTGTCTTGTTATCCCTTTGGGGTATATTATTGATAAATATTGGAAATTTTTTTTTACTGTCATATTGTTATGCAGAGCACTAGATAATTTGGTTTGATCATTTAAATCATCCTGTTTGTTTTCTTGCTCTCCCCTTTCCCCCCCGTCCTTTTCCCCCTTATTCTCCTCTTATTTTCTTTGGTGACTTATTCTCTTTATTTCTTCTTTCCTATGATGCTGCGTCTTCCTGTCTGGCCCTGAGACCGCGCTTCCTTCAGACTTCGTGGGACCTGGTGCTTCTACTGTCTTCATGTTTTCGTCGGTTCTGCCTTTTTGCCTGTCATCGTTTTCGCCGCAGTTGGATCTCCGCCACTCTTCATCTTCGTCCGTATCGCTTTGGACCACCGGTACTGCTTTCACCATCTTCTGCTCTCATTTGCCGTCTCGTCAACTTTGGACACCAATCCTTCGGATTTCTCCTGGTGGTGGGAGTATGTTACGAGCTCAACTTCGCCTACCTTATGGCTGCTTCTCCGTCTTGATTTAGTGCACACTATATTGCGCTGCTCTATGAACCTTCTGCTTGCTATGCTGTCTCACCACTGCTTCATCTGCTACACCGCCACGCGCAATCTCCGTGACGTCACCTAGTTCTAGTGTGTTCTCGAGCTCGCTTCGCTCCGTGTATATATACTCGCCGCTTTCTCCTGTCCGGCGATCAGGTGTGACTTGGTGTTGTAATCGGCAGTGGGAGCTCAAGCCCTGCACCGGCTGGTCCGAGTGCATTTGGACTTTACTTGGTTCTCCGTTACGTGTTGGGTGAGCAGACTTTTACTGTAATTATTTACCATTCATTTTAATTTCGCCCTCTCATTCATCATATGGGCTTGAATAACGCTTCGATATTGAACTATCGTCCCTTCAGGACACAGCGAAATTTCACGGTGCCAAATTGTTGACTTTGACTTTATGATGGAAATATGAAGGAGGAAGCGTGCTGGGCTTCAAGTTTTGAACAGTTGTACTGGAACCTTTTCTCTTGTTTGGAGCGGACATCGTACCCTGGTCCATCCCCTTTCCCTGCTTGAATCTCTTTCCCGATTTTTCCTTCTTTTCGTCTACCTTTCGTACCTCTAGTAACATATTAATAAATTTGTAGCTTGGTGCTCTGCTAAATTTTTACACTTCATCTGGCGTGTGCCTTTCGATTATTCTGGTGTCTACTTGCTTTAAAAAGAAAAAAGGTGTGTCTTAGTTTTAGGGGGATAGCCTGTTCTTTTATCACGTGCCTTTGTGAGCACTGGAAAAATTCCTTTTAACTAATGTTAATTTTCTTGTTCCTGTTTCCATAATTCCTTGCTACTTTTGTGGCATTCGCGTGAACATTGGTATAAAATTTTATTCTGGTTTCGTGCTTGGCGCCCCCCCCCCCCCCCCCCCAAGCTCTATTGTGGTTTGGTGATTACCCCTTTAAGATACGTACAAAAAAAAAAAAAAAAAGAGAGAAAACCTGTTGATAATTTGTACAATTTCCCACTTTAATGGTGTATCAAATGTTCGAAGTTCTCATTCTTATAATGTAAACAATTGTTATTTCTTGGAGTTGTTTTAATATGTGTGTTCATTTTTTGAAACCTGTGCTTGTGGGAGTTTTCTTGGGTGTTCTCCTTCCCCCCCCCCCTTTTCCACGTGTCCCTACCGCGATAGTTCCTCTGGGGAAAGGCCCCATAATTGAAATCACCACTTGATTTGTTTGGGATGTGATCACTGCTATCTGGTTATTCTAGACACGACATTTAAATATTGGTGTTACCTCACTTTACGCCCTTCCCTGCGCATTGCTCTGCTGAGTCCTCTTCCCCCCCGCACCGGCGAGTATTTCTTGAGTCCCTTTGCTTACTTTACGTCGAACTTGGTCGGTTTATGCTTAGTGATTGCTGCAAGCACTTGAAAGTACATATCTGTTTAAATGTGTCAACGCTCACCGTAACAGTAGATACTGTGGGCTGAGTTCAAGAGGCTTAAGGTGAGTGAAGTTTCGAGAATGAAGGGTAACGCTGAAATGAGAGAAGTATCAATGTTAGGTAACTCGAACAATTGAGGCCTAAACCACAGGAAACAAAATTAAGATAGTTCCAACAGAAATCCAGATGGATATCTGTAGTTAGGACCTATCAGAGAAACATGGATAGATTCGTGTAGGATTTTATTTACCTTGACATACTGACCAACAAAATCAGTAACTGGCAGAGTGAATCTCCCACTGGCATCAACTGGACAGATCATGTCCTGTTCTCGAGTTATAATGCCAGCAGCAAGACACACTCGATAATCATCCTCACCAAAGTAGGGAGACTGATGTACAATACCAGTACCAGATTCTTCCGTCACATAACCATCAGTAAGGACTTGGAATGCACCGTTGGCAGCCAACTGCAAAAAGAGAAGAAAAAAGTGGGAGTAATGCACAAGAAAAAAGAAGAAAGATAATATTCACTGACATGTGGCATTACCTCTTTATAATATGGAAAGATAGGATGATAGCGCTTTCCTTTCAACTGAATACCCTTGTATCTGTCTAGTACTTCATACTGATCCTCTGACTTGTATAAGATCACAAGACGAGCCTCCATCAGCACATACTTCTTTCCCGATGCTGTATCTGCACAAAAATTGTACATTTAGCTTCATCTCCAATGAGATCTCAACTAATATATACAAACATACATCGGGCATGTTTATCTCAGTTATGTCAAATTAAAGCGAAATCTCTGTACAACAATTATGGATAAAATGATAATCGCCTCTGTAACAATATATTTTGGTCTCTGCAATAATCCCACACATTCAATAATATTCTCGATAATGATAAATCTCTCTATTACAATAGCTTTATTAGACACCACTGACATGCTCTCCTCCCAGTACTATAATATGAACCATGAAAGTCAGGAAAATATCTCGCCATCATTCTAAGAGCACAACTCTCAAAGAACCACCGTTGTTTATGGCAGAAGCTCTGGCGTCCTGTAGAGCACTCACAGATTTTCTTTAAAGTTTTGGTAGAGTTCTGGAGAATCATTTGGTGATTATTGGTGCAGTAAGATCTTTGTGTGCTTCCCTGTCTGTAAAGAATATGAAAGAGACCGTCATACCTGATGTTTGCAGTAACGTTGAGCGGTGCTAACAACGATATAATGGTGTAATTTTTGTAGTTCTTTCCTAATGTGAAAAAGAAGTTTGATCAAACAGAACAAAAATGAGTTAACACCATAAATAACTGTTGCCAAGTGAACATGAGGCAACCTATTCTAGACATGATATGGGCTTATGCCATGTCAAGGAAACAAGGTGAAACTCTATGTTTTGCAGAGAACTTTGCTCCGCGTCTTCAGAAGAAAATCTCAGCTGTTCATAAGGAAGAGTTCTACAGTAATGAGGGTTTGAATTTAAGAATGCTTTACTGTTGGACTTGTAATACGCTCATTCATCACCAGGTGGCTCGCTGTATGCTGGCACAAAGCTCCAAGCGGGAGCTGACGAAAACATTAAGTTACAATTAAGATGTTCTACCACACTGTGTGTGCATGAGAAGTAACAGACAGAACATCAGATGAATCAGGGATGAATGCAGTATTGCCAACTTAGCAGATTTTCCGCTAAATTTGGCGGAATTAGAAGATTGTCGGCAGAGAAATATATCATTTAGCGGACAGCAGATTTTTTGGCGGAATTCTAGATTTATTATAGCGGATTATAGCAGATTTAGTGTTTTATGCATTTTATGTTTTTTTCTTAATTTGTATTCCAGTCTGTCTCCGAGCTATTCCGTATTTCTTGTCAGGAGCTAGCAGTCACCTGAGGAAAAAATGTTATTTGGATTTGATGTTATGAGATCATGGTATCATAGATTTGTAATAAGTGGGGAAAGGGTACTTATCATTTAGTTGACGAATGACGACAGATAATGAAACTGTGAGAGAGCAGCATTTATATTTATGCTACGAAGGAAGACCGTTTAATGAACTGGCCTGTTCTGTGTGTGGCCCTTGAGGTAGGGGATTCACCTAGTTTGCACCCGGCAATAAAACGCCTAAAAGTTTTAGCTCGCCGGCTCGCAAGCAGGGGGTTAATCCCAGTGAAACTCACAGATCATCCTCTGGTTTTCTCCACATACTTACTTTGCATTCTTCAGTTCTATTCTATTCTGGTGTCTTTCGTTGCATTTTATTTTATTAGTTTCTATTTATTTCTTCTACCACATTCATCCCTGATTTGTCTGATGTCCTCTCTGTTACTTTACACACACACACACGCGCGCGCGCGCACAGTGATAGAACATCTTAATTGGAGCTTAATGTTGTCCAAGTCCAACAGTAAAGCATTCTTAAATTCAAACCTCATTACTGTAGAACTCTTCCTTATGAGCAGGTGAGATTTTCTTCTGAAGACGCGGAGTGAAGTTCTCTATGAAACGTATAGAGTGTCACCTTGTTTTCTTGATATGGCATAAGCCCAAAAGCCCATATCCTGTCTACAAATACAGGCTGTGTAAGCATCAATGTTAACCTATACTAGTTTTAATTTGTGTGTATTTTTTGCTTTTTGTGCTTTCAAATCTAGTCTTTGTCGGCATTAAATGTTGCAAGGTAATTAGTGTAGTTCAACTGTAGGAGACAGGGAGGCTCATTCCCGACTCAGGCGCTTTTCTTCCCGCGCAACATCAGCTCATGCTGGTGTCATATGGAGGGCTCCTGTCGGCAGCAGTGGCAGTGAACGATAAGGAACTCTCTTTCATATTGCGATATGCAAAGTCTTAAAATATTTTCCTTATTTTGTCGATTGTTGCGTTAAACACGAATGATTCTAAATATGGATTGTGAGAATGGCTGCGCAGTTATTTTCTACGGAAAAGCCTGGTGCAGGTCTGTAGGCGACCTGCACGTCTGTGAGGATCAGGGCCCTACCTAAGATGAATTCAATGTTCAGCGTTGAAGACTTCACTAACATCCAACCCCGAGCAATAGGAATTAACTTACGAAAGTAAAAATCCCCGTCCCAGCCGGGAATTGAACCCGAAAACCTCTTGGACCATTTGGCCATGGAGCCGACACAGCTTGGGTGATAAAGGTGAAATGTTTGCGTTGCTACGGGAAGTGCCTCACGACTGGTTATCAATCTTCTTTTTTTTTTTTTTTTTGCTTTACGTCGCACCGACACAGATAGGTCTTATGGCGACGATGGGATAGGAAAGAGCTAGGAGTGGGAAGGAAGCGGCCGTGGCCTTAATTAAGGTACAGCCCCAGCATTTGCCTGGTGTGAAAATGGGAAACCACGGAAAACCATTTTCAGGGCTGCCGACAGTGGGGTTCGAACCTACTATCTCCCGAATACTGGATACTGGCTGCACTTAAGCGACTGCAGCTATCGAGCTCGGTCAATCATTTCTAAGGGAGTCCTTAGCCTACTCATCCAGCCAAAGAATGGTGTCAAAAATTATGCAGTTTGAGGTACTGTTTGGCAGTTTTCACGAGCTTTATATTTATAAATGTGAAGGAGCGATGCAGATTTTAACTTCTAAAATTAAATCAAAATTTCCTGAACTTGTTTCTGTATCACAATAAGGACTTTCATTACAATACGTAACCTAAAAAAAAAAACAACCCTCAAATAGATGCTATGAAGAAGCATTCAGCGAAGAACAGTCTACTTTGGGTAGCTTCAGCTTCTTCAACAACTTACTAAGTCATCAAAACGTGAGTTCTAAGTATAATTAAACGAACAACTATTACAATATTTCTATGCATGTACAGTCAGCTTTTAAGATGTAATTACTCAAGAGTTTCTTATATTATTCATCTATAGTATCATGTGATTAATTGCAAGAGGTATGTAGAGTACCATTTTATTTTAATAAGGGCACCTTTTAATTATTTGTTAAAAATTGAACTTATTTTTCTTAATTATTGATGTTTATGCTACATGCAGGCAAATGCAAGCACGCACTCCTCGCCCTCCAGTCTACGTCAAGCGCAGTCGACCAATGAGAGTGATGTGAGCGGGAATGGCCTACCTAACATACTCTACCTATTCTGTGTAGGAGATTTACCCTATATGTCTGTCAAAATGAGAATGGATTACGGGTGAATCCTTAATATAACTGTTATATATGTTTGTGTGATAAAAAATCAATTAAAGGAATACAGGTGGCAGTTTACAATCAAAGGATGAGAGTATTAATTACAGCAAAGGTTAAGAGCAAAGAAGGTAATGCTGATTACTTTAAACTACAGTTCATTATAGCGTGACAAGTTAAATAAAAGTACTAAACAGATGGGTAACATGTTTTAGTAACCACTAAATTAATTAACCTACTATTAATGTAACCATGTTTTAATTTAGGCCTTGTCTGTGACTGTGAATCAATTCGTAGTGAAATAGTTTTATTATGTTGTAATCCACAACGCATTTCAGAACTTATACTCTATTGTCAGGTGGTGAAATGGTGACCATTTAATTGTTTCTCTATTTGATACACAATTGTTTTCAAAGAAGAGTAGGGGCTATGTGCATTATAAATTTTTTATCATATCTATGCTGGATCAACCAGGCCTTATGTTTGTCTCCATCTCAAAATTATACAGTTGCGACTAAAGCTTAATGTTGTTTTTAAATATTCATTTTCAATTTTAATTTCAACTGAGTATTTACAATTATTTACAAGTTAATTTGTACTTGAGTTTTCCATTCGACACAGAATTTTACTCATAATCATAATCCACACTATGGCACACACTCCTGCTCCTTAACAGGCCTCTCGTGGTGTACCGTTCTTCTAGAGTAGTTCACAGGCACAGAACTCGTGACAGACTCCTAATTCACTCGTGACTGATTTAACACAGACTTTCAACTGTCTCGTAACTCACTTGCAGCAACTCAAGACTGGCTCACTTGTCACTGAATAGCAACCGTCTCGTGACTCAACTAAGACCAATTCGATCAAGACCTCTCCGAGCTCCCAGAGTTGCACTATTCATATACACCCATGGAAGAGTCTTGCAGCTTCTGTTTCCAGATCATTCTGGATTCCTCCTTCATTGTTAATCAACCACCAACTTCTTCTATGAGCTTCCTTTTCACGGTGCTATTGTTTCGCTCTGTTGGACTGCACACACTGCCACAGCTCCGCCAGGATTGCTGCTTCTCACCAGCGACAATAGAAATGATGATCCTTTTGGTTTATGACATCATGAATGTCCAACACTGATGAGTAAATAAGTTAGAGATACTTGGCTAGTAGCGTGTAGCACCCTCTTTCACCCTGACGATGACAGCGACATGGCGTGGCATGGACTCCACAAGACATCGAAGGTGTTGTGGAGCTGTTCTAATCCATGACCAATCCACAATCTCCCATAATGAATGGAGATTGGTTGGAGTAGGGTCCAGGGTGAGCAGGTTCCTCTCAATAACAACAGGATTGAGGTCAGGTGATCTTTGGGACTAGGCAAGCATCCTCATATCTGAGGAGTTTTTATTAAACCAATCGGATACTATTTGGGAGCAATGGGCCAGAGCACTGTCTTGCTACAGGAAAAGGTTTCCTGCAGGGTGCTGGAGGTGAACAAGTGGACATGAACTGAGAGCAGGTTCCCGTAACGTTCACCGCCGAGGGACATTGGCAGATACACCAAGGGGTCCCATTTCATTCCGTCTGAACAGACCTCACATAAGGATACCACCACCACCACCAGCTGAACTGCAACTTACTAGCAAGAAGGACCCACTGTCTCATGTGCCGCGTGATGCACTCGTACCCTGTCATTGTGCACCAACTGGTTCTTGGACTCATCAGTCCGGGTGACCTTTGCCCATGTCAGTCATCACTGTGCCTTGTCACGTGTGGAAAGCAGAGGTACCCCTACGGAGTGGTGGATTCCACACCCAATTGCGAGGACCACTTCCTGGGTAGGGCTGCCTCCAAAGAGGGTCCTTACCTGCTACCTTAATTTTTTTCTTTTATTGTTAACTACTCTTTTATTCTACTGACTGTGTAATCTTTGTTAACGTGTATTTTTCATTTGAATTAAATATATGATTTTACTTCTATGTCAGTGCCTTATTCATTTTTATAGCCCCCTCTGTGGATCAGTAGTAGTGCATTGGCCTCCAGATCCCCAGATAGCGGGTTCAAACCTGCTGAGGTAGTCGGATTTTGAAGGGCAGAAAAAAGTCTATTTGACACTGCATGTTGAAAAATGTCGATATGCAAAAGTTCTCTAGTGACACATTTGGTGTTTACCCAATAAAATGAATTAAAAACTCAGCTAGAGATACCGCCCAAGAGGTATTCGGTTTACTCTGCCATCTAGTACGCCTACAGTAAAATGGAACGTCGAAACTGACGAGCAAGCAGCCAGATGGCATCGAATTAAAATGCTTGCACATGGTAGCTGAGACTATACAATTATTGTCGTTGTTTGTTATTATTATTATTATTATTATTATTATTATTATTATTATAAAATTTTATACGATTACCAGAAAACAGGATTTTACGAAAACTAGTTGATGAGAAATCTGGGAAAGAAGACAGAGGGCATTTGATCAAAGAAATTCAAGAGTATCTCCAAACAGTTACACTTGAAATTACAGATGCAGAGAACAAGAATAAAATTACCACCCTTCTTAAGAATCATAAATTTTCAACTGAAATTATGCACAGAAGGCCTGTAAAGATTTCAGGCGAATTAAGAACACTGCGATCAGAACGAATTAAGAAGTATTGGGCAGATAAGAAGATTCAAACAGTACAACCTTCAAAGAAAAAGTGTACATGGAAGACTCAAGTGGACCAATGTGGCCAATAAAGTTAATAATAATAATAATAATAATAATAATAATAATAATAATAATAATAATAAAATGTTATTACACTTTATTTCTAATCATTTTAGAGGAAAATAAGGAATTACAAATTAGATCCACTTATTATTTTAAATTCATAATAATTTTCCCTATCATTATCATTTCTGTAATCGTAGTCAGTGGGTTATTTTAAATTTTAATATATTATTTTGTCTCATCTCGTACCATTAGGGTTTGATGACCTACAACAGGCATCCTCATCGAACTATGGAGTGAAGCTGGCAAAAGAATGTGGAATGAGTATGTAAACTTTGTATTTCTTCATGTTATTTAGGGGAACTCTATTATCACAAGGAGGTGATTTATATGAAGTACCACATTTTCAATGGAAAGTTCAACAGCTATTTTTAAAAACTGTAAATACATTTTGTTTGTCTGTTTGTTAAAGTCAAACTGAGGTACTCCATAACACCTTGTTTTACATTATTCAAAAGTGCACTATTAAATTACAAAATTAAGCATTTGTAACTTTATTTTTCAATCAACTCCCACAGTAGAAAAGCACTGAAAAATCCAGACAAGGCATTTTACACTTTTTATTACACATTCAACACACCAAATTATTTTAAGATACAATCACCAACTAAACTGCGACTCATTCATTTTAAAAATTCTCTGAATTTATTCTGCACTTCAAAAGCTTCAGCTGGAACTAAGTTGCTCTTCCTTGATGGGGTAGCTCTTGAAACTACGTCTCCGTAGTCCAAGGGTTCAGCCCCTCCATATTTTTTTTTTTTGCTAGGGGCTCATCTCCACTATACTGCATCGTGTTGCAATTATACAAAAACTACCTCATCAATGATGAGTATAATAATTAGTAATCTTAATATAATGAACCAAGGTGAATGAATGGTCAATAAATTACAAGAAGTCATATTAACCAACACTTACCTCTCACTGTTACGTAGTCAAGGTTTGGGTTCACACACAGAGCCAGGTTACTTGGCAAGGTCCATGGGGTGGTGGTCCAGGCCAGTAGAGCAACCTCACTGTCCTCTGTTAGTGGGAAGCTTACGACAATGGCAGGATCCACGACCTCTTTATAGTTCTGTCCAGACTCAAAATTAGATAGTGGAGTGTTACAGGCAGTGGAATAGGGCATTACCTTCACTCCACGATACACCAAACCCTTGTTGAATAACTCACGAAAAACCCACCATATAGACTCCATGAACCATGGATAGAGTGTTTTATAATCATTCTGGAAATCTGCATGGAAACAAACATAAAAACAAACAAAAATGTACTGTTATAGCCAGGATTTGTAGACATAAATATGACAGATAAGCAACATATACCCACAGTTGAGTGTAGAGAATAATCTGAAAGAGATCTGTATCATATATTCCCCAGAGAGAGCAAGACTTTCCATTTGAATTGACATGATATAAGAATACCAATGTTGTTGGTCCGTTATTGGACATTATAAATTTTCCAGCTAACTCATTCCTGGTTGCCAGCGTTTCGCCCCAGTGTGCTAAGTTGGGCTCATCAGTTGGTACCTAGCACACCCACCAAGACGCATGCCTAGTGCATACCGTGGAGGCCACTGCGTAGGCTACTTGGAGCCACCGGCAGTGCCAATGCACTACGAGAGACCATGTCTCATTTAAAGAAATTGATGCCTGCCTGGCCATCAGCGTCTTGGTAGGTGTGCTGTTTACCAACTGATGAGCCTAACTTAGCACACTGGGGCAAAACGCTGGCAACCAGGAATGAGCTAGCTGGAAAATTTATAATGTCCAATAATGGACCAACTATACTGGTATTATAAATTTACTCATTCAGAACAAATATTTCAGGTTCCCTATAGGAATCAACATCTTTATCATCATGATATAAGAAGACAAAAACATAGGAGGAGGATTCTCTTTGCAGTATCAATATCAAATTCCACTGGCAAGTGTAATGATTTGAATACCAGCGATATAGCATACTGAATACACAGCTCTAGTTCTATCATCCAAACTGTAGTAACGAAGGCTCTCTTATGCACCTACTTGGTAGTAGAGGGGGACACACAAATCTGAGAGAGGAATCCCATATCACAAGAGAGCCAGGACTAGAACACACCAGATCACAGTTAGACAAAAATTCAAAACCACATGGGGAGCTCCTGCTTCATCTGGAGTAACCCCGGACCATTATGAACTGGTAGAAGCAGAGCACCAATAGTTTCACTTGTAGTGGCAGCCTCTCCCAGAAGTTTAGACATAAGCAGAAAGGCAAAGCACTGAGTAAATAAATTCACTACTTTCTCAAGGTGCTGTAGTGCAGAGGAAACTTCAAAAATGGGAGCATCCTTTCTTAGTTCTCCATGTTATTGTTCCCTGTGTCATATAACACATTTAAGTAATCCCTAATTGTACTAGTAGGTTGACAAAGCTATGAGATAGCATCTTTCAGCCCAGTGCGCTGTCCTTCATGGCCACGAATCTTGGTGTAACGTTCCAATGGGGCACTGTCTGTCCATGCATTCAATTCAATAGTGTACCATTTATTTATTACGCCCCCTTATTATGTGCTGCGACTCATGAAGCTGTTTTTTAAGATTAATATTATTGTATCATATTTGGTGTATTGGAGCCAAACCCTCTTAGATGTTTTCTATATTATGAGTTATTTAAGTTGGGAGTATTGTCTCTCTACCACAACATCCCTGATGAACATGATTTGAAGGAGATATATGTTTTAATTTGCAGCTTTGTGCTGTGCTAGTCTTTTCTCTACGTCACCTGTTTACCGCCTGACTCCGTAGCTACGTGCTTTGCATTCCTCCCTGACCAATCGGGGCCCTTTTTCCCCCCACCTCCCTTGACATCTGGCTCTCCTTGCCTTGCGGAGTGCTGGACGTTGACTTGACTTGGGAGCAGCGAGCTAGCTGGTTGCTAGCGTCAGTAAGAGCAGGCTGGTCCCGCTTGAGTCTCGAACTCATCACCGCACATGCATGGAGGTAAGGTGTTGAAAAGGGAAAGCTTTCACACTTAGCTAGGGGATGAAAGGAGGATATCAAAAACTTCCTTGTGAAGTGAACTGCAGTTCCTTTTAAAATATTTAGAGGGATTTTGAAATTACTTGTCACCTTCTTGGTTTGTTAAATGAAAATGTAAGTTGTAGTATGGCTTACTCACTGTTCTACTGGCCGTTGGCCGAGTAGGTTTTATTCACCCTGCAATTTTACAGAGTCGCAGTGTGCCGGCATTCTGGTTTTAAAATAGAGTATTAATACCAATAACAACCCTATCTGTTGAAGCAAATGCCACAAGGTGACATGTCTGGCTAGGCCCAGTCCTTATACTGTGAAAACTTCAGTACATTCTGGAATTATCTAAGTCATTTAATTGGAATTTCATGTGGTTTTGGGCCTTTGTTTTCAGCCGAGGTTCTTGATCTCGTTAATATTCACATATGTGTTATAAACCTTTTCCAGAACCAACTGGTGCTAGATGATGTTATGAAGATGTCAGAGGCGCATCTCAAGCGTTGAAACTTACTTTCACAAACCTTAGTGTAAAATTTTAATACTGTTTTCGTTGGGCACAAGCCCTGAAATTATGTATTATCATTATAGCTGAAGGCTGTCCTAAGGTCTTGTAAAATTTATGTTCTTTTTCTCAATACTGTACATTGTATTAAGAAAAGGGAAATCCAACAAGGGAATGAGAACTTAAATAAATAAATAAATAAATAAATAAATAATGGTTGTGGGTTCAGATCCCACTGGTGTCTGGTTGGCCATTTTTGTTCTGTACTTGTCTCTTCGACACGTACTAAATGATACCAATATAATGGTCCGTTATGTACGTTACACGACCTAATAGTTGAAAGTCTGTTTCGATTAAATAAATAGGTTATTCCCTTTGATTCTGTGCTCTCATTGACCAGGTCCGGGGCCGTATGCTTTTCTTCCTTCTCCATCCGGGTAGCAGGGTATAAGTTAGTACCAGCTAGTACAAAGTGGTAGCAGAGTGTGTTGAATGGGCCTGGTCTGAGCATTTCTGTGGTCTTAAATTAGTTGGGGGTCGCACTCTCAGGATTCTTTCATTCTGTTTTGTCAAAATTTAGTAACATCATGGCGACTCGAGATGTCCCTTACCCAGGGTCTCTGCGAAAAGAAGAGCTGTTATATGAACTGCTTATCAGAAATTTGGAATCTAAAGGAACAGTTAAGAGCGATGAAAACCCACACAGATTGAACCTAGATAATCCTATTTCTGTCCCTGCATACACTGACAGCAAGGTCGGCATCCTTTATTCGGGAAAACTTAACCGAGATAGTGTCCGTCATGGATTTTCTGGAACCGATATTGCATTGGTTCATCAGTTGAAACGGATTCAAGGTCGTCTGAACCATTGTCTACATCAAATTGAAGATTTGCATACCTTTGAACTTAAAGATGATCTAAAGGATCAAGTTGAGGCGTTACTATCAGAAACCTCGGTTTTGTTAGAAAAGATCGAATCATGGTTGGTGAGAGTCACTGCCAAATCCAAGCATGAAATTCCTCCCACCACTCTTGTAGAAGGTGAGCTGAATAAGGTTGCTGATGGAGTGGAGCTAAATGAGGGGTCAGTCTCTTAAGCCTTGCCCCCATTAAGTGACCATTGTACATCTCAGCAGAAAGACCAGCAGCTGAGTTTGGTGCTCCATAATTTGGGGTTTTCTAGTCTTTCTCACCCCCCTTAAGTTTCATGTTGAAAATTTCTTCCCGTTACTCTGTTGGTTCAGCTAGTGAAGTCATTTCGTTTCTTTGATTTTTGGTTGAATTTCAGGACCAAGCGCTAGTGTTTGAATTGTCGCATGTACAGATATTACAAAATATTTATCCTAATGCTACTGGTGTGCTGGTTGATAAGACAGTTGGGGTGACCGCTGTACAAACTTCATTACACGAATTCCACGCAAATTTGTTGACCTATTTTATTCCTGCTCGCGCTCTTAATTCTTTAGTACAAAAATTTTACTTTAGGGTGCAGTGGTTAGGCGAAAGCTTGTCTGGTTTCATTTTGGACATTAAATTTTATGCCCAGGCGTTTGCTGATTTTTACGGAAGAGCAGATGGTGTCCACGATTGTAGACGGCATTCCCTTTATTGGTTCTATTTGTACTTCGTGGCTCGCCCCCGTAACTTCATCGAACTCAAGGTTATGGTAGTATCTGCCGAGGAAGTTTGGCATGCCTACTCTCTTTGAGAATCTCTCATCAGTTTTAGTTTAATTGCCCGCCCGAATGCTTAAGAGGCGGCCGGAGCTGGAACGGCCGGCCCCCAGCTCAGTAGTTGTTGTAACAGGGGTCAAAAGTTTGTAAGAGTTTTTATTAAAAAATGGAACAAGGTAAAATTATTTTGTTTTTATAGCGTACGGTAGTCTGTGATGCACTTTTCATTAGTGTAAAAGCATTTCAAAAAGAAATGCAAATACAGTTATAAAATGGTAATTAAAATAACAAATCTCCATATACAATTGAGCTCTGAACCGGGGTTTTCCTTAAACTTGTTTTAAGTCAAGATGGTGTTCAAATTAGAAGCAAACTATACCATAAGAAAGTTTATATTTTTCTCTAATCGGCTATTTTAACATACTTTAAAATTAGGGAATCTTTATATATTTAATCATGATTTTAATAAAGCTCTGCTTATTGACTTACGAGTGTTGGCCGAATTCTAGTGTTGGAAGTTCAGCCAGTTTCCGTCAGATGCCGCAGCTATTTAAAGTTAAAAATTTCATTGTTCCGTATTGAAGAATATCGCAATTAAAATTGAAATAATTGATCAGGAGATTCCACCTATTCAATACCAAAGAATAAGAAATGTAGTGAATTACATTCTCATTTAATAATAATTAGAAATGGTACCGGTTTCGACCCTAGTCCAGGTCATCATCAGCCGATTAAGAAATGGAAAACAATGCATAGGATCAGTAGAAGAGGCAATATGAAAAGGAAATGAACAGGGGTAGACACTGTAAAAATTTAGAAGAAGTAAAATACAAGTCATTCAAAAGAAAAACAGTGCGCAATTTTCTTAGCGGCAGCAAGGCACACGCAGCGCGAGGCAAAGTCCCACAATGATTACGAATAGTGGAGAACTGTTCAAAGCCAGTTATTTAAACACTGTCAGGCATAAAGTCACATCACAATATAACACATACGAACGTCCATATTCGTGTAGGAGTTGAAGACTAGCAGATTCATTGAAGTAACTTGCCTGATCCCGGTGATCAGCGTGACACATTCAATATCAGGCACTGTGGTTTCAAACGCCAAAGTAAAATGGAGAATAGCTTGACGATCCAGTTATTTTCCTTGGTCGCAAAGTCTTGTCCTTGAAGAGGGATGATGACAGATAGCTCTTAGATAGCCCGTGCAGGGATGTGGTGAGATCTTCAGCTGCTGTCAGTCGCTTACTCACCCTTGCTTCATAACAAGCGGCAGGGGACACGCTGACACTACTTTCTTACTCGCTAGTTGTGGTATGACCTTTCAATAGCACATTATATTTTTGTCGTGTTTTATTATACCGTGGTACTATGATTAGTGGATTTTTTAATCAATGTGGTTGAGGCTGTGTAGTGTGTTTTTTGTGATGGATTTAACACGGACTAAAAAAAGTTATTGCTGTCTACCAAAAGGAGAAAAAGAAGACTATCGGAGCAGCTACGCAAGTACATCAAAAACAAAAAAGTAAGTTGTAATTCAATATCTTTATTGGGTTATAGTCCAGCAGTCAGGTACTTTCTACCTGGAAAGTATTCCGAAGTTATGATATTTTGATAAGTTGTTAGTGGGTACTCTGTGTAGCAACGTTAAGGTATCGTATAAGCAGAAGCGGGTCCGTTATGATCAGGGCTATCGACCTACCAACTTAGTTGCGGGTGACAAGTTGTATATTAAAAATTTTGTTCCGTCTGGGAAAATAGCTCCACGTTTCCAAAGCCCCTGGACGATTGTTGATTTTCTCACTCCGGTCACGTTGCTGGTGAGAGACCCCTCAGTCTGAGAGAGTTTTCAGAGTTCACCTTTCCCAGGTTAAACCCACTTAAGTGTTGGCCCTTTCGGGAGTCATTCCCTTTCGTTATTATTTGAATTTGTTCAATCTTGTTGGGCTTTCCTTTTCTTGTGGGTAGTTGAATTACCTGTGTGAATTATTTGCATTTTTAATCTTATTTGGAGTTTTGGATTAGTTTTATTTTTGTGAATCCTCCTGGAATCCCCTTTACACCCCCACCACCACCATGCCGCCAGTTGTACCCATCTGGCCCCTCCACTGAATGATTGCCTCGGTTTCTTCTTCTTCTTCTTCTTCTTCTTCTTCTTCTTCTTCTTCTTCTTCTTCTTCTTCTTCCCAACCATATTTTGGTTTGTCGACTTCACCTGCACCCCAAGCTTTGTGGGAGGCCCCCCCCGCTGGAACTGGTTCTCGGCTATCCTTGTCTGCTGGAGCCGAGTCTCATCAGTTTGTTATTGCAAATGTCCAATTAGCGGTTTCTTACCGCTCCGCTTCGTCGGCCTGGAACTCTGCTTAAGCCCTACAATAGTGGTTGTGGTTTCCTTCCCACTTTGTTGCCGAGCTCTACCATCATACTGATATGCTAGCCGCGCTGACTAGTCTTGTCCAGGTTATTTTTATTGGACCTCATCATCCCTTGCTTCGCCTTGTCATCATGTCATCCCGGGAGACGTCTCATTGTGTACTCATACTTCATGGATTTCAACATCGTATTAACTTTAAAATGTTTATGTGTATTAACATGTATTCTCTTTGTGTATTTAAAATGTTGAATGTACACCTGTAAAAAAAAAGGGGGGGAGGGGGAGAATAAAAGGAAGATGCTCTTCTCCTTCCGTGGGAAAGGACATGCTTATATCCCCACATTGGTAGGGGGTTTGGGAGGGGAGATTTATACCATGTATTTATTTCGTCCCCTTATTGTGCTGTGACTCGTGCAGCATTTTTAATGTATCATATTTGGTGTATTGGAGCCAAACCCTCTTAGATGTTTTGTATATTATGTGTTATTTAAGTTGGGAGTATTGTGTCTCTACCACAACATCCTTGATGGACATTATTTGAAGGAGATATATGTTTTAATTTGCGGCCTTGTGCCATGCTAGTCTTTTCTCTACGTCGCCTGTTTGCTGCCTACCTCCATAGCTACGTGCTTTGCATTCCTCCCTGACCAATTGGGGCCCTTTTTCCCCCCACCTCCCTTGACGTCTGGCTCTCCTCGGCTTGCGGAGTGCTGGACGTTGACTTGACGTGGGAGCAGCGAGCTGGCTGGTTGCTAGCGTCAGTAAGAGCGGGCTGGTTCTGCTCGGGTCTCGAAGTCATCACCGCACATGCATGGAGGTGTTGTTGTTGTTGAGTCATCAGTCCATAGACTGGTTTGATGCAGCTCTCCATGCCACCCTATCCTGTGCTAACCTTTCCAATTCTACGTAACTATTGCATCCTATATCTGCTCTAATCTGTTTGTCATATTCATACCTTGGTCTACCCCTACCATTCTTGCCACCTACACTTCCTTCAAAAACTAACTGAACAAGTCCTGGGTGTCTTAAGATGTGTCCTATCATTCTATCTCTTCTTCTCGTCAAATTTAGCCAAATTGATCTCCTCTCACCAATTCGATTCACTATCTCTTCATTCGTGATTCGATCTATCCATCTCACCTTCAGCATTCTTCTGTAACACCACATTTCAAAAGCTTCTATTCTCTTTCTTTCTGAGCTAGTTATCGTCCATGTTTCACTTCCATACAATGCCACGCTCCACACAAAAGTCTTCAAAAACATCTTTCTAATTCTGATATCAATGTTTGAAGTGAGCAAATTTCTTTTCTTAAGAAAGCTCTTCCTTGCTTGTGCTAGTCTGCATTTTATGTCCTCCTTACTTCTGCCATCGTTGGTTATTTTACTACCCAAGTAACAATATTCATCTACTTCCTTTAAGACTTCGTTTCCTAATCTAATATTTCCTACATCACCTGCCTTCGTTCGACTGCACTCCATTACTTTTGTTTTGGACTTATTTATTTTCATCTTGTACTCCTTACCTAAGACTTCATCCATACCATTCAGCAACTTCGAGATCTTCTGCAGTCTCAGATAAAATAACAATATCATCGGCAAATCTCAAGGTTTTGATTTCCTCTCCTTGGACTGTGATTCCCTTTCCAAATTTCTCTTTGATATTTCCTTTACTGCCTGTTCTATGTAAACACTGAAAAGGAGAGGGGACACACTGCAGCCTTGCCTCACTCCTTTCTGGATTGCTGCTTCTTTTTCAAAGCCCTCGATTCTTATCACAGCAGACTGATTTTTATACAGGTTGTAGATAATTCTTCGTTCTCGGTATCTGATCCCTATCATCTTCAGAATCATAAATAGCCTGGTCCAATCAACATTATTGAATGCCTTTTCTAGATCTACGAATGCCATGTACGTGGGCTTTCCTTCTTGATTCGATCTTCTAAGATCAGACGTAAAGTCAGGATTGCTTCACGTGTTCCTACATTTCTTCTGAAGCCAAATTGATCTTCCCCCAACTCAGCTTCAACTTGTTTTTCCATTCTTCTGTAAATAATACGTGTTAAAATTTTGCAGGCATGAGATACTAAACTAATAGTGCAGTAGTTTTCACACCTGTCAGCACCGGCTTTCTTGGGAATAGGTATAACAACATTCTGCCGAAAATCGGATGGGACTTCTCCTGTCTCATACATCTTGCACACTAAATGAAATAACCTTACCATGCTGGTTTCTCCTAAGGCAGTCAGTAATTCAGAGGGAATATCATCAATTCCAGGTGCCTTGTTCCTATTTAGGTCACTCACAGCTGTCAAACTCTGACCTCAAAATTGGGTCTCCCATTTCATCAGCATCAACAGCCTCTTCATGTTCCAGAACGAAATTATCTACATCGTTACCTTGATACAACTGTTGGATATGCTCCTGCCATCTTTCTGCTTTGTCTTCTTTCCCTAGAAGTGGCTTTCCATCTGAGCTCTTAATATTCATGCACCTAGATTTCCTTTCTCCAAAGGTTTCCTTGATTTTCCTGTATGCAGCATCTACCTTTCCCAGGACCATACAGCCTTTGACATCCTTGCACTTCTCCTTCAGCCATTCTTCCTTAGCTACCTTGCACTTTCTATCCACTTCATTCTTTAATCGCCTGTATTCTTTTCTGCCCTCTTCATTTCTAGCATTCTTGTATTTTGGTCGTTCATCAATCAGGTCTAGTATCTCCTGAGTTATCCACTGATTCTTAGTTGATCTTTTCTTCCTTCCTAACATTTCTTCAGCAGCCCTACTGACTTCATTTTTCATGACTCTCCACTCTTCCTCTATTGTATTTCCTTCAGCCTTTTCATTTATTCCTTGTGCAACATGTTCCTTGAAACAATCCATCACACTCTTTTCTTTCAACTTGTCTAGATCCCATCTTTTTGCATTCTTTCCTTTCTTCAATTTCTTCAACTTCAGATGGCATTTCATGACCAACAAGTTGTGGTCAGAGTCCACGTCTGCTCCTGGGAAAGTTTTGCAATCCAACACCTGGTTTCTGAATCTCTGCCTAATCATAATGAAGTCTATTTGATATCTTCCAGTGTCTCCAGGTCTTGTCCACGTATACAGCCGTCGTTTGTGGTGTTTGAACAAAGTATTGGCGAGGACTAAATTATGGTCAGTGCAGAATTCAACCAGCCGACTTCCTCTTTCGTTCCTTTGTCCCAATCCAAATTCTCCTACTGTGCTACCTTCTCTTCCTTGGCCTACCACTGCGTTCCAGTCTCCCATCACAATTAGATTCTCGTCACCTTTGACATATTGTATTAAATCTTCTATCTCCTCATATATTCTTTCAATTTCTTCATCATCCGCTGAACTAGTAGGCATATAGACCTGACCTGCACTATTGTGGTGGGCATTGGTTTGGTGTCTATCTTGGCGACAATAATTCTTTCACTATGCTGGACGTAGTAGCTTATCCGCTGCCCTATTTTCTTATTCATTATTAAACCAACTCCTGCATTACCCGTTTGATTTCGTGTTGATAATTCGGTAGTCGCCTGACCAAAAATCCTGTTCTTTCTGCCAACGTACTTCACTTATACCAACTACATCTAACTTTAGCCTATCCATCTCCCTTTTCAGATTCTCTAACCTACCACAATGATTCAAACTTCTAACATTCCACGCTCCGACTCGCAGAATGTCAGTATCCATCTTCCTGATGATCGCCCCCTCTCGCGTAGTCCCCACTCGGAGATCCGAATGGGGGACTAGTTTACCTCCGGAATATTTTACCTGGGAGGAAGCCATCATCAGTACATCATTCATACAGAGAGAGCTGCATGTCCTCGGGAGGTGGTTACGACTGTAGTTTCCCATTGCTTTCAGCCGTGTAGCAGTATCAACACAGCTAAGCCATGTTGAGTATTATTACAAGGCCGTATCAGTCAATCATCTAGACTGCCGCCCTTGCAACTACCGAAAGGCTGCTACCCCCCTTTCGATGAACCATTCGTTAGTCTGGTCTCTCAACAGATACCCATCCGATATGGTTGCACCTGCGGCTCGGCTATCTGCATCACTGGGACACGCAAGCCTCCCCACCGCGGCAAGGTCACATGGTTCGCAGAGGAGGTAAGGTGTTGAAAAGGGAAAGCTTTCACACTTAGCTAGGGGATGAAAGGAGGATATCAAAAACTTCCTTGTGAAGTGAACTGTAGTTCCTTTTAAAATACTTAGAGGGACTTTGGAAATTAGTTGTAGTATGGCTTACTCACTGTTCAACTTGCCATTGGCCAAGTAGGTTTTATTCACCCTGCAATTTTACAGTCACAGTGTGGTAGCATTCTGGTTTTAAAATAGAGTATTAATATCAACCAATATAAAAGGTCCGTTATTGGACATTAAAAATTTTTCAGCTAACTCATTCCTGGTTGCCAGCTTTTCGCCCCAGTGTGCTAATTTGGGCTCATCAGTTGGTAAATAGCACACCCACCAAGACGCATTGGCTAGTACATACCGGGGAGGCCACTGCGTATGCTACTTTGAGCCACCGGCAGTGCCAATGCACTATGAGACTGTCTCATTACCAAAATTTGATGCCTGCCTGGCCATCAGATGATATAGATGTTGATTCCCATAGCGAACCTAATGAGACAAAATCTCTCGTAGTGCATGGCACTGCCGGTGGCTCCAAGTAGCGTATGCAGTGCCTCCGCGGTATGCACTAGCCATGCATCTTGGTGGGTATGCTATATACCAACTGATGAGCCCAACTTAGCACACTGGGGTGAAATGCTGGCAACCAGAAATGAGTTAGCTGGAAAATGTATAATGTCGAATAACAGACCTTTTACATTGGTATTATAAATTTACTCATTCGGGACAAATATTTCAGGTTCCCTACGGGAATCAACATCTATATCATATTAATATCAACAACAACCTTATCTGTTGAAGCAAATGCCGCAAGTCGATAGGTCTAGCTAGGCCCAGTCCTTATACTGTAAAAACTCGTACTATTCTGGAATTACCCAAGTCATTTAATTGGAATTTCGCATCGTTTTGGGCCTTTGTTTTCGGCCGAGGTTCTTGATCTCATTAACCCCGGCTTGCATAACTATCGAATCAACGGGATGCGCGAGCCTGTTTCCGGCTTACCTAACTGTCGAATCGACGGGGTAATACAGCGTCTTGCTTTATCAATGTTAAAGGGAAGGTAGTACCTTAAAAACTCAACAGATGGCATTACAATCGTTCTTTATATCTGAAAGATGTCTCTTTAGCTGTATTTGAGTCATGTTTAGGGGATTAACCGCATAAATTGAAGATAGCATTGAGCTGATATCAGGGGTATTCAGTGAATAAAGATGAGCATGCGCAAGGCTATTTTACTGAATATTGATTGTGAAGAAGATTGTAATATATCTGAAAGTTCTTCCTGTGAATCTAGCGATGTGATACGTTATCTGTGCTTAGTGAAGTTAGTGATAGAAATACGAGTGAAGAAGCAGATGTAAATATTACGATTGTAAATGTTCCGACATACCGTACGAAAAAACGAAGTTGAAGAGTGGAAATGGAAATCTGCTTGTCCATTGCAAGGTATTCCTACCAAAATACATTCACTGGAATTCCTATGGTAAATCATGTTTTTAAAAATATTGAAATTATGCCTAACCATATTTCTTATAAATTTCTTAGTGATGATTTCTGGCAAAGTGTGAAGGTGAATTTATAGAGCGTAGTTCATATTTTTCACTGTAATATAGCACATTCCACTGAAATGATTATTTTTTAGTATTTCTATGAAAGTTTGATATCATTTGAACCAGCAGTTGCAGAGATATTATCATTTAAGTCTTGCATCGACCTTATAAACACCAGCATTTAAATGGTAATTTAAAGGTCTGGAACTGATGTTTATAAGGTAAGCGGATGGATTAATATTCACGGGATCGTAGATCATGTTACAATTCATACTCAAGTGGGGATATCTTACGTATGTGTTATAAAACTTTTCCAGAACCAACTGGTGCTAGATGATGTTATGTAGGTGTTAGAGGCGCGTCTCAGCGTTGAAACAAACTTTATTGTAAAATTTTAATGCTGGTTTTCCTTGGGCACAAGCCCTGGAATTATGTATTATCTTTACAGCCAAAGGCTGTCTTAGGGTCATGTAAAATTTATGTTCTTTTCCTCAATATTGTACACTGTATTAAGAAAAGGGAAATCCAAGAAGGGAACGAGAACTTCAATAAATATGTTGCTCCCTTTGATTCTGTGCTCTCATTGGCCAGGTCTGGGGCCATACGCTTTTTCTTCCTTCTCTATCCGGGTAGCAGGATTTTCAGAGATACCGAGGTGCTGGAATTTTGTCCCACAGGAGTTCTCTTATGTGCCAATAAATCTACCAACGGAAACATGTTTAATGTACCTTGAATTGCTGTAGATTTTAAAACATCAATGAGTGTTGAAATTTTGTCTTACCAGAACTGTTTATTACACCAAAAGCTGACGACATACAATTGTTGCATTTCAACATTCTCAAAGGCTATCAACCTCAACCAGGATCAAGCCGTAAGCTTGCAATGAGTCCAGTTCTATGGCTGAGTGGTCGAGTCTGTTCTTGGGATTAATTCCCAGACAGGTCATGGGATTTTAACACTAAACGGTTTATTTCCTTGGCTTAAGTACTGGGCTTTTGTGCTGCCCCCAGCATTTCTACAACTCACACAACACACACACTATACTAAGCCTGCACAACTAGCTGATATCAGGCAATGTGGTCCTCACGCTGCCCAGGGCAAACGCAGGTTCACTTCCTTCCCGCTGTACTTCTGCCTCTATAGCTATAACATTGTAGCCCTCTCCACCAACTGAATGTAAAAATCTTCATAATTTCTAACTAAATTTTTCTACAGAAAAGTTTCCACATTTACACATTATCTACGAAAATCTTCCATATTTTCAGCATTATGTACCTGCATGAACAGCTGCTCTGTAGAATGAAATGATGTACAAGCAGATCTGTTCCACCACGTCAGACATTCATCTCAAAAACTGTCTGAGAATGACCAGTGTTCAAAACCTAACTCCAAATATTGAAAGACTCATTCAACAAAAATGGTGGCAAACATCTTGAATTGTAATTTATGATTTTTATGTTCTGTGTTGATGGTTTCCTCATTTCAACGAAGGTCCCTTAAAAGATGTTCCACCTAATCAACACTGTATCAATTGTATTAAATAGACGGTTTTATTATTTCATGGTCCCTATTTAGGACTGTCTTCAGCTAACATAAACAAACTTAAAAACCTATAAGTAGTGTGCATACAAACAAAAAACGTAATATTAAAATTCTTTAAAAATTCACACTCCACTAAAATTTCATTTTATCATAAACACAGAATACTTGACAGAAATGTTAATAACTGATGTGTCCATGTGTTTCTTGCAATTTATTGTTCATTGTGTTGTGAAGATACAGTGCCAAAAAAAAAAAAAATTAGTACACCTGGAAAGAAGACACTGATTTTGATCCAATGACGGCAGATGCCACCTGGGGGATAGTAGAGGTACTGATAATGGTTTCAACATTGTCGCCGACAGATAGCATAGTGACATAGCTGCCAGAGCGCCATCTGCGCGTACTCTTTAGAGCCATAAGGCTCAGTGTGATGTAAATGTGTGAAGCAAACAGGCGTCATGCTACGGGGATGCACTCATGCTTCCTACAGCCAACCGAGCGAGTTTGACAGGGGTCAAATTGTGACCCAACGAGTGGCGGGATGGTCCTTTCAGAGAATTACCAAACAACTTGGACGTGCCACGTCAGTTGTGCAGTGATTCTGGTTGCAATGGTCACGTGAAAATTCTCATACCTGTAGTGTGGCGTAATTAATGTAAAATATACAAATATGTAATTTGGAATATGAACATTATACAAGACATATATTTAATGGCGTGTACTGAGTGCACGGTTCATCTTATATGACATATGCTTTGTGCACTTTGTATCTGTGTTACTAATACGTGTGTATCGAGCTGTACAACGTACTCTTGCGCCATCTGTGTGCGAAACTTGGAACTTGGATTGTGTACAGACTCTGATCTCCAGAGCGCGTATGCAGCGCTAGACGGTGCCGCTACTAGTGGCCTACCTCAGAGTGTGTCTGTCGACCGTTAGAGTTGCCTGCAAGTGGACGCTTCTTGCAGCGATGGGTAGCTTCCCAGCTTCTAACATAATGACTGATCCTGCTGGAATAGGTTGAAATGGAAAGTATAACCTGCCAAGGAAAAATGTTGGATCTCCTTTAGTGTTTTAAATTTTGATACTCATATAAAAAAATAAAATAAAAAATCTTGCTTGCGAGTGTACTAGTATTAGGTCAAACATGGAGTTACCTGGCATATATGGCATCTATGTAAGTACGCCTTTTATGATTTACTTCTGTTGATCTAATTTTACCTGAATGTGAACTTCTTGTGATCTGAAGTCTGTCCTTGGTATTTGTGTTGTACGATGTTCTAGCTTCAAGTGAGTGCCGTGTGAAAAGTGATGCCATTGTTGTTCGGTAACGTTTGAAATTTACCTTTGCCTTGCTAAATTTTATTTTTCCCTTGGATATATTTGTTTTCCTGCCTATTTGCGAGTGTTTTACGGTGTTATTTCTTGGATGCGCATACGGTTACTATTTTTAAATATACTGCTGTCGCTGCTGTGATTTTCTTGCCCGTCGCTGTGTGTATTTTTCTGTTGTCATTCTGATCTGATATATACGTGCATCCTTACGTGTGTTTTGGCTTACTCATGCCCGTGTTTTGACCTATGTACTACCTAAGCACTAATTATCACAGGTTTTTTAAAAATATTATTATTATCATTATTAAATTTCTTAAATTTTAAAATTACATTGGTTTATATATTTAGGGTTAGAGTTGTATGTTTTGATCATCACTGCGTGTGATTTATTAAATTATAGTTCTCATTAAGTGGGTTTATTCCTGCATTAATTTTTAAAATGTAATATTCTAAGGTAGAAGTTGGTAACATAATGGGTTTTCATTGAAGGCTTTGGACAGCCCTAGTGCGAACGATCTCACGTTCAGGTCCTAATCTCTTCTTCTGATTGTTGTTGCTACATTATCGTGACTTTGCACTTACGTAACTGATTTGTCATTATTGTCTTGTCTGGAATTGCGTCAAGTTCTTGAGTGGCGTTGTTTAATAATGTATTGTTTTCCGTCTTGAGGCGAGATCATGTTTGACTTTCTGATTGTTACTTGTACTGCCTCGTTCTCTTACTCATTTATATCAGGTTGTGTATTTGTTGATTTACCTAGCCTCTGATGGCATTTGTGGTTTAAATTTTAATTTATTTGAGTTAATATTTTCCGATTCTTGTGCGGGCTTGTGTTAAACATTTTGGTCTGTATATGTTTATGTTTCTATGTCAAGTGATGAGTTGTGAAACTATGTTAATGTGGGGATTGCGGGTGAATGATTCCTTCACTGGGGACTGTCTGGGAAGCTCTCTAAGTATTCAACTCATTTTTCATTCTTAATTAAATTTTAAAATTTTATTTAACTTATGTATTCTAATAACTTGTTATTACTATGTTGAATGGTGCACCATGATATTTTTTTATTTGATGGAATAGTATCTTTTAAAGAAAACTATATTTATTTAAATTTAAAATATCTATTCACTAAATTTTATTTATACTATTAATTGTTCTGTTTGTTTTAAGATTCCCTTTTTATTTGTCAAAGATGTAAAGATTTTTCAGTTTTATTTAATGTAAATATTATTTAACTTAATTACAATTTTTTTAATTTGGTGTTATTTTTGATGAATGCCTCAGCATTTCCCGGGGATCTACGCCTCGTTTTTATTATGTGGGATGGGTTTTCAGCGCACATTCTTCCTTCCACTTATGATGGTAAGTTTTTCGCCTGATGTTCTGTACTGTTTTGTGTTTGTTCTTTCATCCTTGTGTGCACACTATCCTATGGTGTTATCTAGCCTAACATCATTCACTGTAATTGTTTGGGGGTGTTGCAGTAGAAGAGGTTCTGGACGTCCACGCAGTACACACGTCCGTCAAGATCATCATATTGTAAGGGCAGCAGTGGGGCAGATCGTACAGCTACCACAGCACAGATAAGACGGTTTGTGAGCCCAGAAGAGTTAATATGAACCGTTGCCAACCGGTTAATAGCAGTGGGACTACAGGCACGTACACCTCTAGCCCATCTTCCACTCACACCACAGCATCGACTGGTGCCGTCAGATGATCACTTGGGAAATGGAACGACAGGCCGTGCTCTTCAGCAATGAAAGCAGATTCTGCCTGCAAATCAGTGATGGTCGTCTGCGCGAACAACATAGACCTGGCGAGCGCTGTCTCATAGAGTGCATTCGTCCAAGACACACTGGTCTCACCCCAGGCCTTATGGTCTGGGGTGCGATAAACCACAACTCTCGTTCACCTTGGGTGTTTGTGGACGGAACGCTGACCAGCACTTGGTATGTGCAGAATGTGTTGTTCCAACAGAATAATGCTCGCCCACACACTGCGCGTGAAACTCAACGTCCAGCACAATCTCCGGACTTGTCTCCCATTGAGCACGTGTGAGATATAATGGGACAACAACCGACACGTGCGACTCATCAACCCACAACTCTTGCTGAACTACATGAACAGGTCGAACAGACGTGGAATATAGTATCCCAAGACAGTATTCACCATCTGTATGATCGAATGGATGCGAGAATCAGCGCCTACATTGCTGCCCATGCAGGATACACCACGTACTAATAAGGGTGTTTCCGCATGGATCGACACCTGGTACCTCAGTACTGCTTGAGCTATTGATCTGTAAATGTAATTATTTCATGTACTCCATATGCACTATTTCAACAACAAATCTTGAGTGAATTGGAAAACTCTAAGAGGGTATACTAATTTATTATTTTCCAGCATTGTATTTTCTCTAATTAAAGGGGTATGTTCTCACATTCAAATCTATGGAAAATGTGTCACTTTATGATATCGTTTGCTGGTCTAGTAGTGTTCTTAAAAACCTAAAACCTATTGCAGCTTATGTCTTAATAATATACTGTGAAAAGGTTCCTTGTTAATGAATAGGTACTTAACACTTGCTCATATAAAATCTATTATAATGTCCCTTTGATTACGTTTGTTGGAAAATGAATTTTATATTTAGGCTCTGTGCACTCCCTTATTTTGATGTTAATGTGTTGTTACTAAATTAACATAACACAGGGCTATTATTTTGTGAGGGAACATCATTTACTGCTATTGCTTATTTTTCATATATCGTGTATCAATGGCTGCACAGAAATTAGATCAGGAAACAATGAATGACTATTATATGAATGCAGATTGAAGGAGAAAAGTGGATGCTCCCCTTGGCCCGTGTTGATCTGTTGTCAGAGGAGTTGAATGTTGATCTGTTTATTCTGTCTGTAATTCTGTGAATAGTTGTATAACGTTTTGTGTGGCTGGTTTTGAATGTTGCAGATTTATTTGTAGGCATTTTATAGACAATTTTGCTGGGTTAGTGCTGTACCTAAGAATTCTGTTAGTTGCTTGGGCCATTAATAATGTGCGTTTTCTTGATATTTACTTAGAACTGCTAAGCTTGGGCAGTTTCTTCTAGTGATGAATGATTGATGTATATTTTGTCTCCTTTTTTATAACTATTGTATGTAGAACTGATAATACATTTGAAGTCTGCCAAGGAAGCTGTGTATTCTTTCAACATGTCTTTGTGTGCGCAGTGGGTAAATTTCTTCCAATGCATAATTACATTCTTTGTGGTCGTATCGGCTGCACTTGAAGCACCTGATGGGTGCAATGTAGTCTTCTGAATCAATATTGCTCAATGCATTTTGAATTTATGCTGCAGCAGTTTCTTTCGAACTTGTGAATTCACTTCCTCAACTAAATCCCAGTTGTTCCTTTCATTACAATACATACATTTTGACTTAATGTCTCCTTCCTGTGGTGCCAATTACAAGTTTTGGGTCCTGATTATTTCTTCTGCATTTCCTTTACTGATTTCATTAGGAATATTGCATGTTACTAAGTTTGGGTTTTTTAATGTTGATACTTTTACTTGCGGGGTGTTGTCACAATTGAAATTTATTGTCATGCTCACGACTTCTATTTCTTCAATCTTTAAGTCTTAATCCCAACATTTATTATAGCTGGTTTAATTTTTCGTTTCAATAAAGTCTTTATATCTTATGCAGATTCTTTGTTTTCGATAACATGGTTAGTTTGCATTGCTTATTGATCTTGAAAAAGGCTTATTCTACTCAGCTAGCGACTTCAGAGTAATGTCTCCTCTGCTGACTGCTAAGTGCTGCTGTAACATCCATGCAAGGTTCAGGATGGTTCAGAGAAGAAGCAGCAGAGAGCACCACCTGTCCTGCCCTAATTCTGCGCAGATTGTCGAACATCCGCATCTTCTCTTCCACTTTCATAACCTTTGCACTCAATTCGTTGTACTGTTCATCTTTGCTAGCTATACATGACTAAGTTCTGTAAAAAATAAAAAAATAAAAAACAATTCTTAAGGTTACTCACAGACTTCAAGATAAGATACTTCAAGGGTTTTGCAAAAATTACCGCTCTTTTCTGTGACACAAGTTTTCAAAGGCATCTTCACTAACTGTTTATATCATCTGCCATCTCGGCATGTGTGTACCTATGTACCGTATTTTCTCAAGTAATTAACGCACTTTTTTGACGAAAAATACAGGCAAAAACTCTGGAAGCATAAATTATTCAAGGAATTCAGATATTTAAAAATGATTTACAATTCATTTACATTTAAAAGATACATCAAATATAATATAAACACAACTGGTTCAACTCACTTGAGGTCATCGTCATTTGGCGTATAATTCCGGCATGAGATTTTTTTCTGAAAAGTCAAATATACATCAGATAAGTTGGATACGTGGGTTTGAAGTACTGACACTGGAAAATATCCTTCCCATTACGAGCTGGCAATACGACTTGAAGTGAAATAAACATGAACTAATAGAAATACAATTCATGTAATTTCATAACAATGACACATCAGTAAAAAAAAAAAAAAGAAAACTGTCCAACACGAGAAGGGCCGGGCGTCGAAGGAGGGACTCTGCTAGATGTCCCCAAACTCTCCGTATCCAATCTTATACGAGTGATGTGCCCATCCACGCTTCTTCTTGGATACGAACGTGGATCCCTCGCAGAAATTTTACTTTAGGCATTGTTTTCAGTTTTAGAACAACGTAAGGTGCAAGCTTTCTGCCATCAGCTGTTACAGCAAGCACTGCAGTACATCGATGGTTTTTCCTTCCGGTAGTGCATACAATAACACTCAATGTCCCTGTCTTATCAATTGTTCGACTTTGTGGCATAGGGAAACTGATTGGCGTCTGACCTCTGGTTCCTATTTGGGACATCAAATATTCCTTCACTTGAGGCTTCTCGCCAATGGCCGTAGCCGTGTTGAAACACCGGATCCCGTGAGATCTCCGAAGTTAAGCAACATTGGGCGTGGTCAGGAGTTGGATGGGTTGCCACACGCTGTTGGTGGGGGGTAAGGGAATGGAGGAGCGGAAAGGAACTGGCTACCCTACCGCACGTAAACTCCGGCTCAGGAACACCTCTGCAGAGGTTCGGACCTGCCTTTGGGCAGAATAACCCTTACCTTACCTTACCTTACCTTACCTTACCTTACCTTACCTTAGGCTTCTCAATCACAAAGCGATGAAAATTAATTACCTTTTGGTTGAAATCATTTGTCAGTTTTTGGCAAAATGTTGTTCTTCGTCTAAGAGAGAGTCCATTTATCTTCATAAAATGAATCATTCAGCTGTGGCTAACCTTCAAATCTGAGACACTCATTCTATGTGCAGTGGCTATTTCTCGTTCTTTAAAATACAGCATTTCGTGAGATACGGCATATCCAACGTTGCGTAACAGAATCATATATTTAAGCAGATCCTCCTCTACTTGTAGAAACTTGCCGTTGTTGTGGTCCGCAAAATGCTTTGCAAGACTTGTTGGTCGCTTGAAGTACACTTCTCTATTACCGCAGTAGCGGATTTTGCATTTGGACACTTAATACTTGATACAGAATACTGAATACAGATAGGGAATCTGCCACCTGGGCGACTGCCCTAAATGCAGATCAGGATTGATTGATTGACTGATTGATTGATATTCCCGTATGTTTCGGCGTAAGTGATCACCGCGAGTTTATGTGATGCAGTATTACACAAATATTTGCTCACTGTGGACAAAAAAAAAATTTGAGATCACAGAAAACACATGTCCTGTACCCGAAACATTTGTAAAATGCCTTTGTACCAGACTGGAATAAAGCATCACTAGTCACTTCTGCACTGATTCTCTCACCAAACTAGTGCAGTGGTATTTCCTACCAGCTAGAAACAGCACATTGCCCTGTATTTGGAATGCCCGGTTAAGCAATAGGAAGGCTGCTACCTGAGTAGTTGACATCTTTATTTCGAAACGCATCTGGAGCTGATATGTGAACATTTCTTTTTCTCCACTTTGGACCCAAAAATATTGGGATGCGTAAATTATGCAAAGGCGTTAATTATGCAAGAAAATATAGTATGTTACACGATTTTTTTCTTTTTGGCCGAATGTATTAATTCCATGTCATTAGAAATGTCTGTAAATTTATTCTTCTTTTCAAACATATGCTCTCCCATTGCCGAATATCTTTTATGTTCGACTGCATTAACATGTTCTCTGTACCTTATAGCCAAACTTCTTCCAGACTGTCCTATGTATCACTACCTACATGTTTGGCATGTAAATTTGTAAATTCCTGACTAATTAAATATATAATTATTCTCAATTTTATCTGAAATGATAATTATCTTGATAGTATTATCAGTTTTGTATGCAACATTGATGCTCCCTTCTCGAAATAAGCACTCTTATCAACTGGCTAAAATTTTCAGATACCACATAATCTCCAGGAAGTTATGGCCAGCAAGATCACTGGACCTGACCTCAACACACTTCTTCCTGTGGAGTTACCTAAAGGGAAGGGTCTATGCTATACGATCCCAGACTATGGATGATCCGAAGGAGAATATTACATGCAAAATCAACTGCAATGACAACGCAACACCCCAGCAAACTGCCCGAGACATGGAATGACGTGTTCAGCTGTGCCTAGAACCAGACAGAGAACATTTTTCAGCACAACCTTTAACGGCAAAGTAATCTCCCAGATATTCTGTATTTGTAGGACGTTAATTGTATCCTTCTTGTCAAAATAAACATAAAATGAAAATTATTTTTATATGAATCAACCTGTATATATGATCAGATTTTCAGAGAGAGAGAGAGAGAGAGAGAGAGACTGAGTACTAGTCACCAGAGAAATCATACTGAGGAAAGAGCATATTGAAATTTAAAAATATATATATATAAATGATTAGGATATGCAGATCATGGGTTAATTTTAAAGATACAAATACTATAAAATGAAGATTCACTGACATGTTCAGCTGTGCTTAGAGAAGATTCTGAACACTGTAATTATTTCATGAAAAATAATTAGTTTAGCTTTCCTTTTCTAGAAATTAGGTCTAAAATAAACGGCACTATGCATGCAACTTAATCTTCAATGCCACACCATCCATTAGCAAATTATTGTATTCTTTACCAAAAATGTTTTGAATACAGAACACAGGCAAGATTTATAATAAACAAGACTTGTTTGAATTTTTAATAGAATGCATTGAGTAAATAGATAACCAATTTTATATAATTGTCTTCTAAATTTAAATAAAGAGAATAAAACATTACAAAAGTCTTGCATTTCAAAAACATGAAACTTGGAGTTGGAAAACTAGTTTAACAGTAATGAATCACTTTTATCAAAGGTACTCACCAATCCATCTTCCAAGGCGTCCAACAATAATTTCCCAATCCCTAGAATAACGGGTGACGATCTTCCGACATTCTTCATTGTACTTGGCAATTCCCATCTTGGCCACATCATCAGGCCCTTTAATTCCAAGAGTCTTGTCAATTTCATATTCCTATAACATACAAGACTGAAGTTTCATAACAGAGAGTAATAAGATTTGTAACACTGTACTATAAATTAAAGAAATAAGACGTAATACATCCAACTAAACTATTTTCAAAATTTAAAAATCATCCACCTGTCAATACTTTGTGAAAATTTACTCCTTGTTAATCATACACATTTTGCCCTCTCCAAGGACTTGGTGTGAATGACTGTTTACTAAAACAGAAAAAAAGATAAAATAATTGGATTCATCTGACTGTATACACAGCTGACCACAAGGATCCAGGATAGCTACAAAATTATTCATCTTAAAAAAATTCACTGTCAATAAAAGTAGTAAACAATTACAATGTAAACAATATGAAAATTAATAATAAAAATAAAAACTGCCTACAAAGTTAAAATAGACGACTGAAAGACCTTAACTAGTCGACTTGATGTTACAATCATACTGAGGAAAGAGCACAGTGACAATATTCATTATAAGAATTATACAACAGGTTGTTTGGGATATATCAGATTCCTGGTACTGCCATAAATTTAAGATTGGCAAAGAGGGCAGGTTTGTGGTTAGAAAGGTACGTACAGCTCACCTCCATTGGAGGTATGCCTGAAAAGAGCTGCTCCTTCTCACGATGAGGACATGAATTTACATAACATATAAGATAGTCATGGTTCATGGTGTGGGTTACTGTAGTCACGTCCTAGTACGTGAACCATGGGCAAAGGCTGAGTGGTCTAGTAAGTGGTCCTCAGAGTCGGCATACCAGTTGCTATGGAATGGGAGTGGGCATCTCGGACATATTCTGAGTCATGGCCCACCTTGTGCTCAGGCGGCTAGGACTATACAATCCACCGCAGCTCCCTAACCCGTTAGAGGACAGATCCACACTTGGACTATGTGTAAGTGGGGTAGCATCCTGCTTCATGAATTTACTGAGCTCAGAACATTTTAAGCAAGCCTCCGACCTATGGGAGTAACGCAGTCTCACTCCCATCTGATAGGCGAGGGACCCCTTGGAAACAACTTGGCGAACGAAATGGAATTCGATGGGGAGCTATCAATATTAAGGGGGCTTATGGAAGAAAGAAAGTAGAACTGGCTGAATCAGCTAAGAGGATGCATCTCGATGTGCTAGGAGTAAGTGACATTAGGGTAAGGGGAGATAACGAGGAAGAGATAGGAGATTATAAAGTGTCCTTGACGAGTGTTAGAAAGGGAAGGGCAGAGTCTGGGGTAGGGCTCTTTATCAGGAATACCATTGCACGCAACATGGTTTCTGAAAGGCACGTAAATGAGTGAATGATGTGGGTAGATTTGTCAGTTGGAGGAATTCAGAGCAGAATTGTCTCAGTGTATTCACCATGTAAGGGTGCAGATGAGGATGAAATTGACAAGTTTTATGAAGCATTGAGTGACATTGGGTCAGGGTCAACAGCAAGGACAGAATAGTGCTAATGGGTGATTTCAATGCAAGCTTTGGAAATTGAACTGAAGGATACGAAAGGGTGATTGGTAAATGTGGGGAAGATATGGAAGCTAATGGGAATGGGAAGCGTTTGCTGGACTTCTGTGCTAGTACGGGCAAGCATAAAGCTATTCACCGCTACACATGGGAGGCTAGAGGTACCAGATCCATAATAGACTATATCTTAACCGACTTCGAATTCAGGAAGTCTGTTAGGAATGTACAAGTTTTCCGGGGATTTTTTGATGATACAGACCACTATCTGATCTGTAGTGAACTAAGTATCTCTAGGCTTAGGGTAGAGAAAGTGAAATCTGTCGGCAAACGAACAGGAGTAGAAAATCTCCAGGACGAGGAAATTAGACAGGGGTACATGGATATGTTTAGTGAGAAGTTTCGAACAGTAGACAGTAAGCAGCTTCAGGATATAGAAAGAGAATGAGTGGCATACAGGGATGCTGTAGTAGAAACAGCAAGGGAATGCCTAGGAACAACTGTGTGTAAAGATGGGAAAAAGCCAACATCTTGGCGGAATGATTAAGTGAGAGCAGCCTGTAAACGTAAAAAGAAGGCTTATCAGAAATGGCTCCAAACAAGGGCCGAGGCAGACAGGGATTTGTACGTCGATGAACAAAACAGAGCGAAACAAATAGTTGTTGAATCCAAAAAGAACAGAGCGAAACAAATAGTCATTGAATCCTAAAAAAGTCGTGGGAAGATTTTGGTAATAACCTGGAAAGGCTAGGTCAAGCAGCAGGGAAACCTTTCTGGACAGTAATAAAGAATCTTAGGAAGGGAGGGAAAAAGGATGTGAACAGTGTTCTGAGTAATTCAGGTGAACTCATAATAGATCCCAGGGAATCACTGGACAGGTGGAGAGAATATTTTGAACATCTTCTCAACATAAAAGGAAATCTTCCTGTTGGTGTTGCAAACAGCCAAGCCCATGAGGAGGAGGAAAATGATGTTGGTGAAATTACGCTTGCGGAAGTGGAAAGGATGGTAAATAAACTCCACTGTCATAAAGCAGCAGGAATAGATGAAATTAGACCTGAAATGCTGAAGTATAGTGGGAATGCAGGGATGAAATGGCTTCATAGAGTAGTAAGATTAGCATGGAGTGTTGGTAAGGTATCTTCAGATTGGACAAAAGTAGTAATTGCACCTATCTGTAAGCAAGGGAACAGGAAGGATTGCAACAACTATCGAGGTATCTAATTGATTAGTGTACCTAGCAAAGTATTCACTGGCCTCTTGGAAGGGAGGGTGCAATCAGTCGTTGAGAGGAAGTTGGATGAAAACCAGTGTGGTTTCAGGCCACAGAGAGGCTGTCAGGATCAGATTTTCTGTATGCGCCAGGTAACTGTAAAATGCTATGAGAGAAATAAGCAGTTGTGTTTATATTTCATAGATCTAGAGAAGGCATATGACAGAGTACCAAGGGAAAAGATGTTTGCCATACTGGGGGACTAAAGAATTAAAGGTAGATTATTAAAATCAATCAAAGGCATTTATGTTAACAATTGGGCTTCAGTGAGAATTGATGGCAGAATGAGTTCTTGGTTCAGGGTACTTATAGGGGTTAGGCAAGGCTGTAATCTTTTACCTTTGCTGTTCGTAGTTTATATGGATCATCTGCAGAAAGGTATAAAATGGCAGGGAGGGATTCAGTTAGGTGGAAATGTAGTAACAGTTTGGCCTATGCTGATGACTTGGTCTTAATGGCAAACTGTGCCGAAAGCCTGCAGTGTAATATCTTGGGACTTGAAAATTGGTGCAATGAGTATGTATGAAAATTATCCTTTTGAAGACTAAATTGATGTCAGTGGGTAAGAAATTCAACAGAACTGAACATCAGATTGGTGATACAAAGCTAGAACAGGTCGATAATTTCAAGTATTTAGGTTGTGTGTTCTCCCAGGATGGTAATTTAGTAAGTGAGATTGAATCAAGGTGTAGTAAAGCTAATGCAGTGATTTCGCAGTTGCAATGACCAGTATTCTGTAAGAAGGAAGTCAGCCCCCAGACAAAACTAGCCTTACATTGGTCTGTTTTGAGACCAACTTTGCTTTACAGGAGCAAAAGCTGGGTGGACTCAGGTTGTCTTATTCATAAGTTAGAATTAACAGACATGAAAGTAGCGAGAATGATTGCTGGTACAAACATTTGGGAACAATGGCAGAAGGGTACTTGGAATGAGGAAATAAAGGCTAATTTAGGAATGAAATCGATGAATGAAGCTGTATGCATAAACCGGCTTTGGTGGTGGGGTCATGTGCGGCGAATGGAGGAGGATAGGTTACCTAGGAGAATAATGGACTCTATTATGGAGGGTAAGAGAAGTAGAGGTAGACCAAGACGACGATGGTTAGACTCAGTTTCTAACGATTTAAAGATAAGAGGTATAGAACTAAATGAGGCCACAGCACTAGTTGCAAATAGAGGATTGTGGCAACGTTTAGTACACTCACAGAGGCTCGCAGACTGAACGCTGAAATGCATAACAGTCTATAATGATAATGTATGTATGTAATGTATGTATATAAGATGGGCTTATATTTAAATGTTTGGGGTTTAAAAGTATACTGTATTGACTATGCTTATTATTACAATTAGATACAGTCCTTGGAATGGTGTAAGACACATTTTCCAAATGAAAATCAATGCAACTAACTAATTTTATTATTTATTTTCAGAATTTTAAAAAACAACTCACATTTAATTTCACACCTTTGTGAAATAAACCCAGTGTTATCATTGTCCTCAGTCTCCGATAAATATGATGTTTTGGAGGTTGAAGTGCTAGCATATTTTTCGGAAGAGTCTAGGCATTCAAGTGTTCAATATCAAAAGAAATTATTTCGAAGAATTTTAAGCAAATCAGATTCTTGTAAAATGTTTTCAGCAACATAATCAAACTGACAATATTTACTTCAAGTCTATTTTTTTTTATCTATCGTCTACAAATCATGGGAACAAGATGGCGTCTGCAGTGCAAGCTTCTAATGAGTGCTCCCAGATTTTGTTAGAAAACAAAGTGAAATATGCTGCAAGATGTACAGAAAATGTTACAGATGGTGAGAAGAACAGTCAAGGTATTCTCAGTAGTGAATGTAATCACTCCTTCTCTCCAGAAAAAGACATTTGTACCGATAATATCTATGAACGAGAGAGTGTGTGCGCAGGCCTAAAATGATGCCCTTCATCTGTCCATGAAACTGTTGAATTACAACACAAAATAATAGAAGTGCTACATAAGGATTTGGTAGAAGCAAACCTAGTAATTAAAAAATTATGGTCCGAAAAGGCAAATCTGATTGAAGAAGTGGAAAAACTAAAAAATTGCGATGGTGTTGGCGCGTCGTGGAGTGAGGTTACATCGCGGCAAAGAAAGTGTCGCTAACTAGGCCTAATTCCTAATTCATCTGGAAAACCTCCTGCAGTAACGAACAGATTCAAAGTTTTATGCAAAGTTCGGGAAGAGCAAGGAAGCACTTCTTTCTCCCAAGACGCAAATTTTTCGACAAAAAAAATACCAAATTCACGCCGATATCATGATCAAGAAAGTAAGGAAGGAGAAGAAAGTGAAACTGATTGGTAATTTTCACGGTCGAGGTTTTTCAGAAAATCTAGCAGAACTACGAGCCAACAGTGAAATGACGGGTTTAATTCAACCAGGTGCCCCCTTTTCAGAAGTAGTGAAACCCCTCGAGGAATGCTGATAAACTCTCGTCAAACGACGTCATAGTTATTGTCGGTGGAACCAACAACATATCGAGAAATGAAGGCACTCAGGCCGCAAGTATTCTGAAAAGGACTCTAGGTAAGCTGACCCATACCTATGTGATGGTGACAAACGTGCCCCATAGATATGATTTAACTGACTGGTCAATTGTGAATAAAGCTGTCAAGGACACAAATGAGAAATTTGGGCAAATATGTAGTCATTTCAAAAATGTTACACTATTAGACATCAGTAAATTAAACCAATCTTCTCATACGAGCATGCACTTGAACAGACTGGGGAAGCAATATGTAAGCAAGTTAATAAGTAACATTATTACAAGTAAAGATCAGAAAAAGACTGTCCTAGAACTACCTAGTTCAGGAAACATGTGTTACAAAGGGCACTAGGAAAGTTTTGCAATGTGAGTGAACGCTATAGACTTTTTCAAAATAATTTCCACCACACTCAACACACTTCTCCATACGTCGAAAACAGTCACTGAACCTACTCTGCCACTTTTCTTTTTTCCGCTACAGGCTTTACGTCGCACCGACACAGATAGGTCTTATGGCGACGATGGGATAGGAAAGGCCTAGGAGTTGGAAGGAAGCGGCCGTGGCCTTAATTAAGGTACAGCCCCAGCATTTGCCTGGTGTGAAAATGGGAAACCACGGAAAACCATTTTCAGGGCTGCCGATAGTGGGATTCGAACCTACTATCTCCCGGATGCAAGCTCACAGCCGCGCGCCTCTACGCGCACGGCCAACTCGCCCTGTGCCACTTTTCTTTGGTTACATTTTCACACTCTTGATCCCATGCTGCCAGAAGCTCCTCGACGGATGCAAAACGCCGTTTTACATGTTTATGAACCACTGCTTGGTAACAACTGGTGTGAAGGTCATGCCTTGCTGTCTTCTAGACCGGTTCTCACCCCTCACCATAACAGGGGTGTCCAGCCAACAGTTTTTTGCGTATTGCAAAAACTTTCCTAGTGCCCTTTGTAGATTCTGGACCCAATAACATTTCTGGGTAGAGTGTGAAGTCACATGGGGGCAAAATTGGGACTGTATGGAGGGTGATCAAGCACAGTCAACCCTGATCTGGCAAGAAAATCCACTGTTACATTAGCACGATGTGCTGGAGCACTGTCGTGATGCAAGAGCCAAGTGTTGAGCCGTGACCTTGAACGGAGCTGCTTGGGAAGTCTTGACAAGTCTCACTGTACCACTTCGCAGTAACTGTCCTTTGTGTTTCTAGCGCAACCCGAGTCAGGATGCCCCGTTTAGCGAGGAATACTGCAATCATTCTTTTCTTCACTGACCTTGACTTGCGCACAGTCACAGGAGTACCCTCATCTTCAAACAGCCACATCTTGTTCTGGGATTTTGTTAGGACATTGGAATAATAAAGCCAAGTTTCGTCACATGTAACGATGCTATTGACATTACGCGAAGTCCCATTTTCAAACCTTTTTAGTATTTTTCGGCACCATTTCACTCAATGTGCCCTTTGTTCCTCTGAAAGTGAATGGGGCACCCAAAGGGAACAAACCTTTCTGACATGGAGATGGTGGTGTAGAACTGAATGAATAACTGGTGCAGGGATGTGGAGGGTTTCTTCTACTTGCCGATATGTCAACCGCCTCTCTTGCTGCAACATTTTCCTCACAGCTTCAATGTTTTCCTCAGTCACTGATTCAGACAGTCGCCCAGAATGAGGATTGTCTTCAATCCCAAAATTTTCCCTCTGGAACCCTTTGTACCAGCGGAAAATTGTTGTCCGATGTGGACAGTCTTTCCCCAGCACAGGAGTCATTTCCTCCAGGCACTAGTCAACAGTTAATCCACGAGCAAACTTGTAGCGGATAATTGCGCGATATTCACCTTTAGAACACACTGACATCTCAACTTGCTTTCAATCTCACTGCTTGGTAACAACTGATGCGAAGGTCATGCCTTGCTGTCTTCTAGACCGGTTTTCACCCCTCACCATAACAGGGGTGTCCAGCCAACCGTTTTTGCGTATTGCAAAACTTTCCTAGTGTCCTTTGTAGATTCTGGACCCAATAACATTTCAATCCACAATGTGGGTCCAGAATTAAATAATGACTTGGAGGGTAGGAATAGGCAGTTCAAAATATTTCATCAGAACATCCATTGTCTTAAAAATAAAATTTTAGAATTACAAGTAATTTTAAATTCAATACAGGATGTTATGTTTATCTGTTTGGATGAACATTGGTGTAATGATGAACTTGAACTCATTAATATCGAAGGTTATTATCTGGCAAGTAATTACAGTCTGGTTAATAAAGAGCATGGAGAAGTTTGTATTTCTGCTAAGTCCGGAACTGAATGTAAAGAAAGGAAGGATCTTGAAGTGCATAATTCTAAATTAGAATTTGAACTAACTTCAGTGGAATTTAAGCTTCCCTGTGGTAAAAGGGCAATTCTGTTAACCGTGTACCATTCACCGGATGCTGATGTGGAGATTTTCTCAGGAAAATTAGATCAAGCCCTTCATAACTTTTTCGGTAGGAATAGCAGCGCAGAAGTAGTAATTTGCGGTGATTTTAACAAAGATTTCACTGAAGAAAACCTTCTGTCAACATCACAACTACAGCGTGTTCTTCAAAGCTCTAATCTGAAACAATTTTTACACCCACCCAGGTAGTAACTGCCACCTCAGCTACAACAATAGACAACATTTGTATTAATTTCCACTGTTCTAAAATGCAAGCGTCCAATATAAATTTTGCCGGCCCCCGTGGTGTAGGGGTAGAGTGTCTGCCTCTTGCCTAGATGCCTCGCGTTCGATTCCCGGCCAGGTCAGGAATTTTTCTCTCGACCTGAGGGCTGGTTCAAGGTCCACTCAGCCTACGTGATTAGAATTGAGGAGCTATCTGATGGTGAGATGGCGGCCCCAGTCTCGAAAGTCCAGAATAACACCCGAGAGGATGTGTAGTGCTGACCACACGGCCCCTCGTAATCTGCAGGCCTTTGGGCTGAGCAGCAACGGTTGCTGGGCAGGCCAGAGCCCTTTCAAGGACGTTATGTGGCGTGGGGTTTGGTTAATATAAATTTTGGATTATCAGATCATTGTGCTCAAATTTTGCAATTAGAAATTGAGAATGTTAACAAGCATTCAACCAAAATGAAGCAAGTACAATTAACAAGTTTTTTTCTCTGCAGCTGCATGTGGCAGTTTCATTGAAAGTCTTAAAACTTCAGACTTGGGCTCCAATAACATTTGGTGGTAGCATTGACCAAAAGTATGGAACTTTTCTAAGCATTTTTAATGCAATTTGAATTACACTTCCCAAAAAACTTGCAGTAATTAATGAAACTTCAAAAAAGCCATGGATCGCAAAGTGTATGCGGATTTCAAGTCAAAAATATACATTACTAAGTAGATTAGCACAGCAGAGTTGTGACCTGGATTTTTGTAAGTATGTTAAAAACTACAAATCAGTCTATCAAAGAGTTCTTAGCACAGCTAAGATAATGCACAATAACAAGAAAGTTAAAGAGTCGTGCAATAAATCACGAACCGTAAGGAATGTAATCAAGGGGAAACCAACAGACACGCAGTTGGAAATGAAGCTGCTGCCATAAAAAATAAGGGAATACAAAAGAATGACCCTCATCATTTGGATAATTATAAAAATGATTTCTTTCTATATCTACCATACAAACTTGAAAATGCAAATAAATCAGATGTATTACCAGAACTCCCAACCTTCGTGCAAAACTCTATGTAATTAACTCCAAAAACAGAATTGAAAGTTCTCAAAATCATACAGTCTTTGAAGAATAAAACTTCCACAGGTGTAGATGAAATTCCCAAAAAACTCATTAAAAAATGTGCTCCTTATCTGGTACAGCCTTTAACTTATCTCATCACTGAATCATTTTCTAGTGGTCAGTTTCCTAATATCTTAAAAAATAGCTAAAGTTATCCGTCTTGAAAAGTGGAAACATACACGATTTACATAATTACAGACAATATCAATACTTACTGTTTTTTCAAAAATATTTGAATGTGCTATGAAAAAAATCATTACCATGAGTACGAATTATAGAAACTAATACTGATAACCCGAGTGCTCCTTCACAAACAGAAAATGTTAAAAAAATTATACTGAAATACAACTCATAATCAAAAAAATTCAAATATAAATAAAGTAACCCAAATAAACTCAACACAATAAATTCTAAACTTAACAATATAGACAATTATTAATTAATGTACCTTTTCTATATGTAATTAACATTATATATATATATAACTATTGTAACTAATCAAAATTTCTTGCTAAAACTATCAACCTATCTAAAACAAATCTTAAATCTAGCCTTTATTCAAAAATTTCTAAATTTCAGGTTTTTCCAAAATCGTTGCTAACTTATATGCCCTACATCTATTTAAATAACTTTTTTTCCAATCTTAAATTTTCCAAAAATTGCCGTCAACCAAAAATGCAAAAGTGCGCACTTTAAAAAAAAAATTACCTCCTAGAAAAATAAATCTGTTACTCCTTAATCATTTTTACACAAATAATCACCTTGCACCAGTCTTTACCTTCTTTACATAAGAGTTTTTAGAATGAAGTGCCTGATAAAAAGGATTACTGTGATAGAGTAAATCATGTAATTATTTACCTTCATTACACCTAATAGATTTAAACTATTCCCTAAAGTATCAAAAACTTTCGTGCTTCATACAAATAGATATATATATTTTTTTTAGAGAGATAAAGCTAAATATAAGCTATGGGTTCATACCCCTAAGATTGTCCTCCTTTTTAACATTTAAATGGAAGCCGCCCCCTTCCATTTGGTTTCCAGCAACAATACAAGGATTAAGATGAAAGAACTGTTTTATTTTAATGACCTGACAAAAAATTGCCCCTTCTACCCCTTTTTTTCTGGGATTCTTGCCAAAATGATTATTCAAACCTTAACTAATCTGAATTACCAGTTTATTGTGATCACTATGGTAATCATAACTCTTGTAACATTGTTTCATTACCTTCTACGCATTCCTTTTCTCCTACACCGAATTAAAGTTGATTTTAACCAACCCTTTTAATTGTAGTTTGCCGTGACGTAAACTACGGTTGACTACTACGTACTTTACATGCGAATGGTGCATCCTTTTTCTTTATTTGTCTTTATCATCATGTAGGCTGCGGGATATATTATGGTTCATACAATGAAAATGTATTGTTTTATTTAAACTATACAAATTTAAGAAATGTTAATGGAATTAAACCATTAAAATAAAGAGCTTACTAAATTTTTAATCAAATATAAATTGTTAAATACTGTACAACACAGGTTCAGAGCTGGCAGAAGTACTTTGTCTGCTTTATCACATTTTACAAAGTTGGTTGCAAATGCTCTTGATAATGATGAAACTGTGACAGGACTGTTTCTTGACCTTTCAAAGGCATCTGATACTGTTGATCATGAAATATTGTTGCACAAATTATATACATTTATAAAAAATTAAAAGTCTCTTCATAAGAGATTTCATCATCACTCTTCACAATTTCCTTATTTACGAGTGTATAAGTTTGCTAAACTGGGAAAGGCCTGGAGAAGGCAGAAATGTAAAAATTGAAGTTCTATTACATGAAAAATACAATATGTCCATTTTATCTAGCAGAAGAACGAATTTCCAGATTTTTTTTTTTTTTTTTTTTTTCCTGAATTCACTGACATTTCCCAGTTTTCCTGTGATTTAATGAATTCCCTGACATTACCCAGTTCCCCCAGTCTTCCATATAAGTGGACACCCTGTGTTAACAAGTACAACCTCAGAATGAGATCATCAATGTGTAAACAAAGAGTTTTAAAATTCCTTGGACACAGTACATGATATTCCTTAGACACAATATATGATATGGGAAAGACAGCTTAGAAATTACTATTCATAGAAATTTTTCTGGGGAAAGAGATTATAGACAAGTCTGCACTCGCTGTTCAAATATGATCAAGAATGTAACAGAGTTCAACCTCTTTGGTGTATCCTGTCTGGCTGAGGACTGCAAGAAATTGAGAGAAGTGAATAAATAGTCTCCTCAGAGATTATGATGATCAGAACTGAGAGAAAATACTTGTTGAATTGTCCAAGTTTAATCAAGTCTAATGTCTAAAACTGAGCTATTTTGTCAATTCCAACGAGTCTGTCCCCTGACTGCCCAAGCAACCCAACCCAATACCCTGCATAATCACACATCATCCAGGTCAGCACATTTTAAAATGAGCATTCAATCTTCTCTTATGCTCACCGCACACCCAGGATCTTCCTAAAAGCCCCACTGGCACATTCAGACATCCACCTAAACCTCAAAAATATTCCTATTTGCTAAGAATCGCACCTATCACAATCCCCTTCTCGTTCTTTTCCCTGGAAAACCACTCGAAGGCTTACCAAGCACATATAGCCAGGACCAACACCAAGTCTTACTCCATAGGTCATCACAGCTGCATTTCATCCAATATTATCTACCAGTTTTGATGTAGACTCTGCCCAACTTTCTACATAGGCTTAACTACCAACACTTTAGCCAAATTAATACCGGTAAGTGGCCAGTACCTGCACAACCCATAACATGGGATCTTCCTATTCCAATTCACACCCAGCATCATCTGACTACATCTGATGATTGCTTCATAGTTAATATCCTTAAATATTTACCCCCCATCTTCCCACCGTATTGCCTTTGGAGATTCAATTGATGCTCGGATCCAGTGAAGCACCCAGTCTTAACATTAGATAACCACTCTTTTTTCATATTTTCTTGTCTTGCCTATTTCCCCCTTCCTTTACCTCACAACAGCATCTAGTGGTCAACAACCACAACCATTCTTATTCTATTCTCCACTGATAAAGGCTGCAGCTGAAAATTTTGGAACTTTCTTGTGTGTCACTGCTCTCCATCTGTTTCTTACATGTATACTGCATATAAAATTGCTCCTGTTAGCTTTCTTAACTGAGCATTTTTTAGTCTTTATAATGCCAATCAAGTTTAACGCCAACATTGTTACAGGGATTAGTAGTTTGATTAACTTACAACTGGTAAACCATGGCAGTCCCAACCAAATCTCCGTTCTACATGGAAACCTTGCTGATGAGCATATCGTGTGATTATATCTTTGATAGTCCCAGCAAGGATGTGTCCATAATGTGGCAATCCTGTAGCAAATGGTGGTCCATCGTAAAATGAGTACCTAAGGAAATACAAATACGTCTATTAAATAGTTTTAACAATTTTACTATAGATAATTTATGATGTGTGCAATATTATGCAGAGTGGTAAGCAATTACAAGCAAATTCCATTATATATTCCTTACAGTACAAAAATTGTATGTTTCCAGGTATAGAATCCTAATCAAAACAATCAGCTCAGGCTTGACAAATGCTAGGATTTTATAATATGTTCTTTCATGAATATGCTTCCAGTAAATAAATAATCTCTGCAAACAAGAAACCTATTTTGGAAAGAATGGAAAACACAAAAGATTGAAGAAAGTACAGTGAGACACATAGAAATGAAAAAAAGTTTGCAAAAAAAGTCGTAGCCAATGAAAAGAAGAAAGGCTGGGAATTATTCACCCAGGAAGTAAAGGAAGATTTGAACTGTGGGTAAAAATTATTATTTGGAATTATAAGAAACTGTAGGAATTAAGCACTGAACACAGGGTTTGTGAAGAATAAAGAAGGAGTACAGTAATACTGACAAAACCAGAAGAGATAATGAACAGATGGAAAAAATATTTCAGTGAATTGCTAAACGTGATAAATCAGTCATGTGGGAAGATATCCAGGCAGCAGGAATAGAAGAAGTAACAGACAAGGAATCAGACAAGACAGAATTTTAATGGGCAGTTAAAAAGATGAAGAGGAAAAGCTGTGGGAACAGATGAAGTACCCATAGAAATTATGAAGGCTGCAGGACCTGCAGGACTCCACAGGACTTAAAGAATACTCAAGTGCATGGAGAGAGAAAAAAAGTGCCCAGGGTTTGGAAAAGGGGGTTATAATACTCATATTCAAGAAAGGAGAGGAGAAAATGTGTCGTAACTACCGAGGAATCACCATTACCTCCTATGTTGCTAAGATAATAGAAAGGATATTGAAAAGAAGAATTAGAGAAAAGTTGAAAGGTCAGTTACAAAAGGAACAATTTGGATTCAAAAGTGGAAGGTCAATAGTGGAACCAATTTTCATTCTGAGACAGATCATTGAAACGAGCTGGGAATATGAGAAGGATATAGTAATGACTTTTATAGAAAAGGCATAAGGCAGCATCCTCAGAACATAAGAACCACCATAGTTGGAGATGTGTGGGATCTGGTAAATGCAGCACGGGTGAAGTTTAAGAAAGCGGAGATTGTTATTAGTGGAATACTGTGTAGGAGGGATACTGACTGGAGGGTGATAGGGGATTTAAATGAGATATGGAGTGGGTATGTGGGAAACTGGGAGTGAAATTTCTAGATCATAATGGGTGGGTAGGAGATAGGGATCTGCATTCAGATGGCCTTCACTTAAACTGCAGTGGTACGTATAAGTTAGGAAATTTGTTTGGAAGGATAATAGGGAGGTACATTCAGGGAAACGGGGTGGCCTAGGAAGCGGTGATAAGGGAACAGGGAACTGGAAATCAAGTAGGGATGACATAAAATTGTTAGTGTTGAACTGTAGAAGTATTGTAGAGAAAGGAATAGAATTGAGTAATTTAAGACATATATTTACCAGATATTGTAATAGGAGTTGAATCATGGCTGAGAAATGATATAATGGATGCAGAAATTTTCACATGGAACTGGAGTGTATACCGCAGAGATAGGACAGGAATGGTGGGAGGGGGAGTATTCATTCTGGTGAAAGAAGAATTTGTAAGCTACGAAAAAGTTAAAGATGACAAACATGAAATTATAGGTGTAAGGCTCATTTCTAAAGATAATGGGCAACTTTATATATTTGGAGTGTACAGACGAGAAAGGGTAGCACTGACACGGATTAAGAATTATTTGATAAGATAACCAGCTATGTAGGAAATGACAAGGAAAGAAATGTGATTGTAGCGGAGATCTGAATTTACCAGATGTCAATTGGGAAGGAAATGCAAACGACAGGAAGCATGACCAACAAATGGCAAATAAGTTAATATGGGAAGGACAGCTGATTCAGAAAGTGATGAACCAACCAGAGGGAAAAATATCCTGGATGTCGTGCTGACAAAACCAGATGAGCTCTATAGAGAAACTGAAGTAATAGATGGTATTAGTGATCATGAAGCTGTTTTTGTTGTAGTTAAAAATGAATGTGATAGAAAGGAAGGTCTTAAAAATAGGACTATTAGGCAGTACCATATGGCTGATACAGCAGGCATAAGGCAGTTTCTAAAAAGTGACTATGATCGGTGGAAAACGGTAAATAAAAATGTAAACAGACTCTGGGATGGGTTTAAAGAAATTGTTGAGGAATGCAAAAACAGGTTTGTACCTTTAAGGGAGGTAAGGAATGATAAAGACCCCCCTTATTATAATAGAGAAATAAAGAGACTAAGGAGGTGCAGACTGGAAAGAAATAGAGTTAGAAATGGCTGTGGAAGTAAGGAGAAATTGAAGGACTTTACTAGAAAATTGAATCTAGCAAAGAAGGCAGCTAAGGATAACATGATGGCAAGCATAATTGGCAGTCATACAAATTTTAGTTTGCCTGCTGCCATTTCTTGATGGATACAGTACTTTTGTATCCATCTCTTAGCACAGGCCAGAGTAAAGTGTAGCTTCCACCAAAGTCCCAGTCTCATCCATGGCTGTGACAATATGGAAGCTGCTGGGGTATGGGTGGTGCTGAGTAATGACATTCAGAGCACGTCTAGTGCATCTGAGTGTTATGAAAGGTGTTGCTCATAGGGTCAGTCGTGCTGCAATAGCACTTTCTGACCCAGTGAGGAAAGCAATGGCAAACTACCTCACTCCTCGTCTTGCCTAGTACGCCTCATTATGGTGCTGCCATTGGTTTTTGCGGTTTCCTTATAACCTCATAACTTTTGGTGGTGCTATTTGAGGATCCAACCAGCCTCTGGGCTGATGACCTAACAGACAGACAGACAAATTTTAGTGAAAAATGGAAGAGTATGTATAGGTATTTTAAGGCAGAAACAAGTTCCAGGAAGGACATTCTAGGAATAATTAATGAACAAGGGGAGTATGTATGTGAGGATCTTCAAAAGGCAGAAGTATTCAATCAGCAGTATGTAAAGATTGTTGGTTACAAGGATAATCTCCAGATAGAGGAGGAGACTAAGGCTAAAGAAGTATTAAAATGTACATATGATAACAATGACATTTACAACAAGATACAAAAGTTGAAAACTAGAAAAGCGGCTGGAATTGATAAGATTTCTGGGGATATACTAAAGACAATGGGTTGGGATATAGTACCATATCTTAAGTACTTATTTGATTATTGTTTGGTTCGAGGAGCTATACCAGATGAATGGAGAGTTGCTATAGTAGCCCCTGTGTAAAAAGGAAAGGGTGATAGACATAAAGCTGAAAATTACAGGCCAGTAAGTTTGACATGCATTGTATGTAAGCTTTGGGAAGGCATTCTTTCTGATTATATTAGACATGTTTGTGAAATTAATAACTGGTTCGATAGAAGGCAGTTCGGTTTTAGGAAAGGTTATTCCACTGAAGCTCAACTTGTAGGATTCCAGCAAGATATAGCAGATATTTTGGATTCAGGAGGTCAAATGGACTGTATCGCGATTGACCTGTCTAAAGTATTTGATAGGGTGGATCATGGGAGACTACTGGCAAAAATGAGTGCAATTGGACTAGACAAAAGAGTGACTGAATGGGTTGCTATATTTCTAGAAAATAGATCTCAGAGAATTAGAGTAGGTGAAGCTTTATCTGACCCTGTAATAATTAAGAGGGGAATTCCTCAAGGCAGTATTATCGGACCTTTATGTTTTCTTATATATATATATAAATGATATGAGTAAAGGAGTGGAATCAGAGGTAAGGCTTTTTGCGGATGATGTTATTCTCTATAGAGTGATAAATAAGTTACAAGATTGTGAGCAACTGCAACGTGACCTCGAAAATGTTGTGAGATGGACAGCAGGCAATGGTATGTTGATAAATGGGGTTAAAAGTCAGGTTGTGAGTTTCACTCATAGGAAAAGTCCTCTCAGTTTTAATTACTGCGTTGATGGGGTGAAACTTCCTTTTGGGGATCATTGTAAGTATCAAGGTGTTAATATAAGGAAAGATCTTCATTGGGGTAATCACATAAATGGGATTGTAAATAAAGGGTACAGAACTCTGCACATGGTTATGAGCGTGTTTAGGGGTTGTAATAAGGAAGTAAAGGAGAGGGCATATAAGTCTCTGGTAAGACCCCAACTAGAGTGTGGTTCCAGTGTATGGGACCCTCACCAGGATTACCTGATTCAAAAACTGGAAAAAATCCAAAGAAAAGCAGCTCGATTTGTTCTGGGTGATTTCCGACAAAAGAGTAGCATTACAAAAATGCTGCAAAGTTTGGGCTGGGTAGAATTGAGAGAAAGAAGGAGGGCTGCTCGACTAAGAGGTATGTAAAAGTTTCAAACAAATTTAAAAACCACCATTCCAATACTTTAAAATCTCTAAGTCTAAGATACAAATACTACATACATGTTAAAATGGGACATGTTTCGCTTAGGCTTTGTAAGCATCTTCAGCCATACTTAATCTAAAGCTAAGTCAGGGCCCTGAACTGGATTTCTCATCTATATATATATATATATATATAAAATAACTTGTCCTGACTGACTGACTGATTCATCATCGCCGAGCCAAAACTACTGGACATAAAGAAATAAAATTTTGGGGATATATTCATATTAAGATGTAGGTGCTCGCTAAGAGAGGATTTTTGGATATTCCTTCGCTAAGGGGGTGAAAAGAGGGGTGAAATTTTAAAATGAGTGTGTCTATATCTCGAAAGTTTAAAAGTTTACAGATGTAAAAATTGGTATTTAGAAACTTCTTTAAAAATAAGGAAACACGTATTTTTTTGTTTTCAGAAAATCCCAATAGGAGGGGTGAAAAGGGGTGAAAATGGGGAAAATGGGTTGAATGCCCTTAATCAGTATACCAGTACTTATATCTCAGAAACTGAAGATATTACAGACCTGAAAATTGGTACTTTTGATCTCTTTTAAAAATAAAGAAACACGTATTTTTTTGTTTTTGGAAAATCCAATTAATGGGAGGGTGAAAAGGGGGTGAATTTTTAAAATGAGTGAATCTATATCTCCAAACTTTTAAAGTTTGCAGATGTAAAAATTGGTATTTAGAATCTTCATTAAACATAAAGAAACACGTATTTTTTTGTTTTCGGAAGATCGCAATAGGAGTGGTGAAAAGGGGTGAAAAAGGGGTTGAATGCCTTTGATGAGGCTACATATATTTCAGAAACTGAAGATAATACAGACCTGAAAATTGGTGTTTGGGATCTTCTTTAAAAATAAAGAAATACGTATTTTTTTGTTTTTGGAAAATCCAATTAATGGGGGGGGGGTGAAAAGGGGGTGATTTTTTAAAATGAGTGTATCTATATCTCAAAACTGTTACAGTTTATAGATGTAAAAATTGGTATTTAGAATCTCTTTAAAAATAAAGAAACACGTATTGTTTTATTTTTGGAAAATCCCAATAGGAAGGGTGTAAAAGGGTGAATAATGTGTTGAATGCCTTTAATGAGGCTACTTATATTTCAGAACCTGAAGATATTACAGACCTGAAAATTGGTATTTGGGATCTACTTTAAATGTAAAGAAACACGTATTTTTTCGTTTTTGGAAAATCCAAATATTGAGGGGTGAAAAGGGGGGTGAATTTTTTAAAATGAATGTGTCTACATCTTAAAACTTTAAAATTTACAGATGTAAAAATTGGTAGTTAGAATCTCTTCTAAAAATAAAGGAACACGTATTTTTTTGTTTCCTGTAAATCCCAATAGGAGGGGTGTAAAAGGGTAAAAAGTGGGTTGAATGCCTTTAATGAAGATACATATATCTCAGAAACGGAAGATATTACAGAACTGAAAATTTGTATATGGGATCTCCTTTAAAAATAAAGAAACACGTATTTTGTTTTTGTTTTTGGAAAATCCTATTAATGGCGGTTAAACAGAAGTGATGACAAATTGGGGTGAATTTTTTGAAAGATTATCTTGGAAACGTAGAATGTTATAGACGTAAAAAGTGGGTATTTGGAATCTCCTGTAAATGTAAAGAAACATAGGTGATTTGTTTTTGGAAACTCCACTTAAGGGGTGAAATTTTAAAATGAGAATTTTTACAGTATATCTAAAAAAAACTTAACATGTTACAGAAGTGAAAAATGGTATTTTTATCTCTATTAAACATAAAGAAACGTGTATTTTTAATTTTCGGAAATACCACTTGGGTGGAGGGTGGGTGAAAGTGACTGAAAATGGTGTTGAATTATTTTAATTAGGCTACTGATGTCTTAAAAATGAAGATGTTACAGACGTGAAATTTGATATTTGCAATCTGCTTTAAAAGTAAAGAAACACGTATTCTCGGAAAATCCAATGAAGCGGGGGGAGGGGGGTGAAAGAATTGAAAAATTAATTTACTTTAATTGTATGAGAATATATACATCTAATAAAAACTAAAGTTGTTACAGACGTGAAAATTCGTATTTGGATCTCCTTTAAAAACAAAGAAAAACGCGTTTTGGGGGGGAAACCATCTTGGGGGGCGGGAGTGTAAAGGAGTTGAATTCCTTTCATGAGGACACATAAATCTAAAAGTGAAGAAGTTAGAGTCGTGATAATTGGTATTTAGAAGACCCTTCACTATTAAAGAAACAAGTATTTTTTGCGGGAAAATTCACTTAGGGGGGAGGGGGGGGAGTAGTTTGAAATGAAGTGACAAAAGTAAATTATATTTATGGGGATACTTATATCTCAAAACTGAAGGTAATAGACGTGAACATTGGTGTTTGGAATCTCCCTTAAACATAAAGAAACACGCCTTCTTTTAATTTTTTTGCGGGGAGGGGGGGGGTTGGCAGTAAAAACTAACGGCGGTGGGGTGTAAAAGGAGGTGAGACCAATTGATTTTACTGTTCTTAATGTACTTATAAGGATCCTCCGTTGCTCAGGCGGCAGCGCGCCGGCCTCTCACAGCTGGGTTCCGTGGTTCAAATCCCGGTCACTCCATGTGACATTCGTGCTGGACAAAACGGAGGCGGGACAGGTTTTTATCCGGATACTCCGGTTTTCCCTGTCATCATTCATCCCAGCAACACATAATAGTAATAATAATAAGAAGAAGAATAAGAATAACATTAATAATAATAATAATAATAATAATGTTCCGGACCGTCGTCAAATATGCGGACCGCGCTGGAAACGGCTCCTGGACGGGTAATGACTAGGAATGCAGTCCGGCCGCGGGTTCAGTGCCGCCAAGGCACCCAATATGACACCACGCCGGATCTCCTGAAGGATTTTATCCAGATTAAAAATGATTATAGGAAAATACGGTATGGCAAAGATTTACGGACCCAACTGACCGGGAAGAATACCTGAGCCTAGCCCGGGAAGTACGAAATTGATTGCTGGAAAGGAATATTGAAAAATGGGAGGAAACGTGCCGTAATCTAATAGAAAACGAGTCAGATCGGGAATTTTGGTGGATTCTCGCTGAAAACGTGTCAGATCGCGAATTTCGGCGGATTATATATCTAAAACAATAAGCATTCAATTATAAATTTCAGTATAATACCGTAGCGAAGCACGGGTATCTTGCTAGTTAAAGTATAATAATACAAAATAAAACAGTCATAAAATCTAGTTTGTGGAAAAACCAATACTTAAATGCAAATAAAATTCAATAATGAACTTGTCATAGTATTATATGTACATGGAATGAATACTAGTGTTCATCTAAAAAAGTACACATTAGTTATTTGTAGAACGAGACAGTCATCATGATCTGACATACATTTGGATTGTACAGATTGCTTGACATTAATGAAACGTGGATTAATTAAAAATGTCGAAAAATAAAACTTCGAGCGTTGTTGACTGAGAATCAGGTACGTAGAATACAGTAGAGTTGTTGACTCCAAGTGGTTGCATAATAAGGTCAAAAGGCGTTTGAAGCATCATTATAGAAGTGTTGCGTCTCCTTCTAGAATAATCTTTGTAATAGATTGTAGTCGCGAGCTGTCTATCGTAGATTCAACATATAGGGTGTTCAATAAAGCCTTCAATGTGGGAGAACGAGACTCATAACATGTAATAAGAGGTATGTTCCAAGCTGTCAGCGGAGAGATGGCGTGGAATGACATTAGTAGACGAATAAGTTTGAGTGGCGTTTATAAAAGTAGGAAAGATCACAATATGAAGATAAAGTTGGAATTCAAGAGGACAAACTGGGGCAAATATTCATTTATAGGAAGGGGAGTTAGGGATTGGAATAACTTACCAAGGGTGATGTTCAATAAATTTCCAATTTCTTTGAAATCATTTAGGAAAAGGCTAGGAAAACAACAGATAGGGAATCTGCCACCTGGGCGACTGCCCTAAATGCTGATCAGTATTGATTGATTGAAGCCCAACACATAGGGGCATTAGCAAGGAACTAATAACAATGATAAAAGCAATATATGGTAACTGCTGCAGCTGTGTGAAGACAACAACAGGTAGATCAGAATGGTTTGGAAATACAATGGGCTAAACCAAGGGAGTGTGCTATCACCTTAATGGGGGTGGATGACATCATAAAAGCAGTATGGGGAAAATTATAGAGGGGAAAGAATAAACATAATGATGTTTGCAGATTATGATGTGATCTGGGCAGAAGATGAGGAGGTACAAAAACAGCTGAATGTACTGAATAGAAGGAATGAGCAATGGGGATTGAGGATAAACGTGGAGAAGAGCAAGACAATGGTGGTGGTTAGAGGAAGTGCAGAAACTGAGCGAGTTGGCCGTGGAGATCAATCTATATATATATAAAATATTACAATTTCAAATATATACTGTATATCATTAGTGGTACTACTAATAAATACTATATAACCTGGGTATTATGAAATTAAATTTCTGATCATTTATGTCTTGAACATTTTAACAGTACCGACTATGATAACAGAGATTATTAATGAAATTCAATTTTTGTTGTGAAGTCCATATCACCGCCAAACCACGCGAAAATAGGTGAACAGAATTTAATGAAAATCAGTACCTCAAGTCAGGAAATAAGGCACTACAGTCTAGGCAATAAATAATTTTATTCATGCTGGATGAAATGGTAGTTTAGAGGAAGACATCTGAAGTTTAATTTTGAAATACCTATGTTATTGGTCCTATTGAAAAGTACTACATAGCAAAATTTACACAGCTATGAGCTTGCAATCGGGAGATAGTGGGTTTGAACCCCACTGTCAGCAGCCCTGAAGATGGTTTTTCGTGATTTCCCTTTTTCACACCAGGCAAATGCTGGGGCTGAACCATAAATAAGGCCACGCTCGCTTCCTTCTCTAGCCCAGAAGACCTATCTGTGTCGGTGTGATATTAAGTCCATTGTAAAAAAAAAAAAAAGAGGAAGAAAGGAATTATCAAAATTGGAGACATGAAACTGGAAATATGAAATAGTAGAACACTTCAAATACTTGGGAAGTGAACTGACAGAAATTAGTAGGAGGATATAACTGGGGAGTGCCTTTTACCAACAGGTAAGGAGACTGGTTGTGGCATCATACACAACCATTAACCCGGCTCAAGGGAGATAGGGTCATCGTCCCTATCCTTCACTTGAGTAATTCTTGTCTGGCGCATCCACGTTGCAGGGGTTGGTACCCTCCACATCAGTAGGCCAGTGTGAAGGAGAGCTAAATTCAGGCAGGGACCCAGTCTCACGGGGTATAATGTGGAAACCATGGCCAGCGTTATGGGTGAAGACCTTAACAGGATCTTAGGCAAAGAAGGAGACCTTCGGAATGGCAAAGGTGGTGGATGAGGCAACCCATCCTCTCTGGGGAAAATTAGGAGATGAAACCACTGCCTTGTGGAGAAGAGGGATCTTCAAAGGCTAAGGGAGTAAACCCCGAAAGAAAATCCTCAGATGCGTTAGGTTTAGCAGGTCAGCAGATGAGGAAATTTGTACTTGCTTTCAACTATAATACAAGCCTCTGATGGAAGTTTAACACATTGTTGTCCGGGAGTGCACTACTCCATTCTTTCGTGTGGAACGGCAACAGAAGCACACCTAGCATGAGAAGTAGGATACATGTAAATGGTTCTAGGACTCTGTTTTCATCCTTATTTGCCCATCCATCAACCTTACTGTCACTACTATCACTGGCATCTTCACTCGTATGATTGTCACCATCAACAGACTCGCCTTAATTGAATGTCACACTTTCACTTCCGCGCATATATTTTGATGTTGACGGACACACATCTTTACAATCACTAATGTTTATACTTTTGCAATCACTAGGGACATCAGATAAACAAACAGCATGCATTTCTCCAAACATTTTGTCATCGTTCAATAATAATAATAATAATAATAATAATAATAATAATAATAATGTTGTTTAAATAAATAAACAAACTTACGGTATTGTAAAGGTGGAATATTGAAACTTAACCTTAAAGTATCGTTCAAGCTGTCGTTGCTATGGTGCTCTATGCTGACAGCTGACAATACACTTGGTCGCACGGTACTGAATGTTATGAAACCACACTTCCTGTGCCGAAAGCATTGTCAAGGAACGAATCTATCTATCCATATTCTGATCAACAAAGACTTTAGTTCGTATACAACATGAAATATTTTGATTAATAAACGGCAGAGAGGATAAAATCACAAAAAAATGAAGCAATGTGAGAAAAAGTTAATTTACGTAGCTGGTCGCCCGCGGACCAATAAGAAACTATGCTAATTAACGTAGTCCATCATTAATGTGTTAAAAATGGAATTGACAAGTCTCTGGCTACAGATCCACAGTAAGATGGTAATGCTGATGTTCATGCAAGTGTTAGATCAGCGAACAAAACCCGATTTGGAACAATAAATATTTTAACAATGAATGGGAAGGAAAATTAATTGATTGACCTACTGGAGAGACGGAAACTCAACATCCTGGGATTCAGTGAAGTAAAATGGAAAGGGAAAGGAATGAAGAAATTAAGAAAGGGGCACACCCTGTACTGGATTAACAGTAAAGAGAAAAGAAATGGAATGGGATTTATAGTGAATCAGAATGTTGAACCAATAGCTGAAGTTGAGTATGTAAATGAAAGAATTATAATAATGCACATACATGTAAACAATGAACTACTGAAGATAGTACAGGTGTATGCTCCACAGACAGGATGTAGTGTGGAAGTAAAAGAAAATTTCCTCAAGGAACTGGAAACACATAATATTGGAGATGGGCTCATGATAATGGAAGATCTGAATGCCCATGTGGGAACTGATAGAATGGGATACGAGAATGTTCTGGGCCCACATGGGTATGGCGATAGAAATGAAGATGGAGAGAAACTGTTGGACTTTTGTATCAGAAATAACCTGATAATAAAGAAAACATGGTTTATGAAGAATAGCTATAAGATCAGCCGACATAGTTGGGATGGAGAGTATGGAACACTGATTTTTAAATAACAGACCGAGAATGGGAAAGATACATCATGAATATGAAGATAATCCCCAGTGGAAGTATTGAAGGTGATCATAGATTATTAATTGTGGAAATGAAACAAGTAAAAATCCCTAAAATTGTACCGAAGAAGAAACCTAAGATCAGGATTCAGGAATTGGAGGAGGATAAAAGAATGGCATTCCAAGATTGTATAAAAAGGAAGTTGCCTAACACAGAAATACAAAGTGGAGAAGAAGAGTGGGACAATTTAAGACAGACATTTGTGGAAGAAGCAATTGAGGTATGCGGGAAAACAATAGCAAAGGTTAAGGGAAAGAAGACACGGTGGTGGACAGACAAAATTTAAAAGAAAGAAATAAAAGAAAGAAACAAGGTGTAGAAAGAAATGGATAGGGAAAAGCAAAAAACGTATCAGAGGGATGAGAATAAGATAGAAAGGTTACATGCGGAATACAAAAGATTGAAACTACAAGTAAAGAGGAGTATCAAGGAAGAAAAAGGAGAAATATTGAGGAGAGCTTACGAACAAAACTGAGCAAGATAGTCAAGGAAATCAGAAAATATTATACAGAGTAATAAAATTGAAAAGAATAAATCAAGAAAAAATCAAGGCATTAGAGAGAGAAGATGGATCCATAAGTACATGACGAAAAGGGGCTTCAGAAGGTGATGGCAAAATATTTTGAAAAACTTTATAATGAGGATGACTGCTCGGAGGAAGAAGGGGATAAGAAAATGGAAATAATAGATGGAGAAAAAAGAAGAGAACCCAATAATATGGTTGGAACTTGAAAGGGCAGTGAAAGCAATGACCAAAGGTAAAGCAAGTGGAAAAGACAAATTCAATGCTGATATGATTAAGGCAGCAGGAAGAAGTGGACTACAGTGGCTATACCGAGCCCTCAATGCCATATGGAAGGATGAAAGGATACCTGAAGATTGGCAGCAAGGAAGCATTGTACCACTGTTCAAAAAAGGAAATAGGAAGAAATGTGAAAATTATAGAAGTATAACCCTATTGTCACATGGGCTAAAAATAATGGAGAAAGTAACAGACAAAAGACTGAGGGATATAATAGAAACACAGAGGAAGAACAATATGGCTTTATTCCGAACAGATCAACAATAGACTTGATATTTACAGTGTGAACGATAATGGAAAAATACCTGGAAAGGAACAAGGAAATCTTCGTATTTTTGGATTTGGAAAAAGCTTATGATACAGTTAAGAGAAAACATGTACGGGAATGCCTACGGAAAAGGACTGTACCAAAAGCATTAACAAGATAAAAATCTTGTATCATTAGAGTAAAAGCAGTGTACAAGTGGGGAGTGGTGACTCTGAAACATTTTATACAAAAAAAGGTCTCAAGCAAGGAAGTGCATTGTCGCCATTATTGTTCATTATATTGATGGATGAAATCATAAAATGTGTAAAACAGAGTATTAGTAGTGATGAAATGAATGCTTTGGTGTTTGCAGATGATGTGGTGATTTGAGGAAAGGGAGAAAATGAAGTACAAAGGAGTCTGGACATTTGGAATGAAAATCTGAAGGAGTTTGTAATGGTAATCAGTAAAAAGAAAACTGTAGTCATGCACTGTGGAAAAGAGAAAAAGAGAAGCCAAGTGAACATAGATGGAGAACGGTTAGAGAATGTAGAACAGTTTACATATCTGGGTAGCATTATTAATGGAAGTAATGAAATCAACCCTGAAATTAATAACAGACTAAGTAAAGGTACAACATTTTATCACCAAGTCAGAGAGCTTTTAGGGGATGACAAAGTACCCAAGAGAACTAAATTAACATTATATAAACAGTATTTCATACCAATTGTATATACAGACTAGAAACGCTGGTAACTAATAAGAGACAAGATAGTAAGATCTAAACAGTACAAATGAAATTTTTAAGAACATCTGTTAAAAACACAAGAGATAGAATCCAAAATATTAAAATATTAAAATCAGAGAAGAGCTAAATACTGTATTGAACTGTTAGTACAGAACATACAGAAAGCAAGACTAAGATGGTTCAGACATGTAAAAAGAACGGGAAAGGAACGGGTAGCAAGAAGAGAATTAGAAAGAGAAGTTAAGGGAAAGAGACCAGTTGGAAGACCGAGAAGAAAGTGGATGGATCAGGAAAAGTGGAAGGACAGAAAGAAGTGGAGAAGGCTTGTTAACCACACCCGGGCGACTGGAATGGGACATTGATGATGATGATGATGATGATTATATTATGGAGATTATATACCTATATATAAAATATGAGTTCTGTCTGTACATTGCTCACAATTTAAAAAGACTGGTATTTCTGTAGCGGTCGTGTCCACAGTAACAAGGAAATGCACTTTTTAATTTCCCATCATCTCTGTCTGTCCGTATGTATGTACGTGCATCACAAGAAAATAGCTGAAGAGAATTTAATGAAAATGTGTGAAAAGTCAGAGAATGAGGCACTACAATCTAGGCTATAAATAATTTTATTCACGCTGTGTGAAATGGTAGGTTAGGGAAGGGCCTAAAATGTAATTTTCAAATATCTATATTATTAGTGGTCCAATCGATAAATACTATATAACTTGGGTTATATGGAATAAAATTTTCGGCCATTTATGTCTTATATATTTTTACAGTACCAGCTATGATAACACGAGATATTCTTGAAATTCAATTTTTGTTGCTTTAAGTCCATATCAACGCCAAACCACGAGAAAATAGGAGAACAGAATTTAATGAAAACCGGTATCTAAAGTCAGGAAATAAGGCACTACAGTCTAGGCTATAAATAATTTTATTCACGCCAGTAGTTTAGAGGAAGGCACCTAAAGTTTAATTTTGAAATACCGGTACCTATGTTATTGGTGCTATCGAAAAGTACTACACAGCAAAAGTTATACAGAATACAATTTTCGATCATTTATATCTAATAGACATATCTGTGTCGGTGCGACGTAAAGCAAATAGCAAAAAAAAAAAAGAATTGATGAATCTAAACTTTTATCGTTTAGTCCATATCAATGCCAAGCATTGCTAACAAGGAAATATTGTTCAATCGTGTTAACTGGTAATGGTTTTTGTCACGATTGTCTTAAGGTGTAAGATCATGTGGTCATTGGTCCATTTCAACGAGAAAAACTGTGAAGATGATTATAAAAAATAAGGAAAAAATCATAAAGGAACAATCACGTGAAGAATAAGACAAGAGGGAGTCATGAAAGAAGGAAGAATTCCCTCTACATTAGATAACCTAATATCACAGGGTTGGGAGAAAACTAAATGTGAATGCCTACAATATCGAATGCTCATAAAACTGATCAACAATAACATTACATTGACCATTAGTTGTGTGATGTGATTTGCCTCTTCTGCTGCCACTCATCTCCAACACATGGGATTGCTCCTGCATCCCAAGTAAAACAGCATGCCTGAATATTGGCAGAAAGTAGTTGGGGAGCTAACTTTGCAATGCTATATGTTTGCCCCATCAACGACAGTTAATACAGCTAATATGGAATAAAGATGTACCACAGAACGTTAAAGAAGTGATGTACAAGGGATATTATGCAGTATTCTCCCCAGAAATTTTCGTCAGCTGGGTGGCAGAAATCAGTAGCCGGGCGGGGAATATTACGTAAAAAGAAGAATATGCTAGAATTTCAACTTATTCCCCTCAGGGTATTAGCAATGATATCAGTCAGGTAAACATTAACTGCAAAATTTAACTATTTTAGTGTTATTACAAACCAGACATAAGAGAGTATTTTAAACTTCTAGTATTCTACTACTCGTTCATAATCATGTAGCACAGGGGCTTACCAGTCGATTGTTGTGGAGTGCCATACGGGTTTGTGACGTCGTGCAGAATCGAGTGCTAACATACGATTACACGTTAATCCGAACACCCTCGCACACTTACTATGCGACAGTCAAGCTAAACATTTGACTTCCTATGTAATTGAGGCAATTATGCTGATAATAATGATTAATCATTTAAATAAACAGTTTTACAGTATGTACATTTTAATTTGGAGCAACGAGTGATTCAAATATGTATGAATATTATGTAACTAGCACTTATCTAGGTTATGTTAGCTGGGCGGCCTGTGTAAACGGCAGGGCCATCAAAAAGGTCCTGGGGAGAACACTGTTATGGATGTACCTATAATGCCATATGCAGCCGAAACCTGGACAATGACTCAGAGAGATGAGAGTGGAGTACAGGCAGCTGAACAGTAATTCCTTATGAGTATGGTACAGAATAGCAGGAGGGACAGAGTCAGAAATGAAGATATATGAAAAGAGCTGAAGGTGCAAAAACTAAATGACAAAAAACTGGAAAAGAGATGGTTTGGACATGTCAAGCAGATAAAAGAAGAAAGACTGCCAAGACAAGCACTGGAAAAGACAGATGACAGGGAAGAGAGGACGAGGAAGACCAAGATTACGATGGATGGACTCTGTGAAGAACAGCATAGGACAACGGAACCTGGAATGGAACACAGTGTTGGTATGAGAAATGATGGAGAGACAGGACAAAGTGGAGAAGAACCATATCTGCTCCCACTCAAGTGTCAGCTGGAAAAGGGAAAATCATGATGATGATGATGATGATGATGATGAGGATGGACTTGTATTTTATACCAGACAGGACAAATAACAGCCTGTCAGGTTCAGTTTAATTATTATCTGTTATAGCATTACAGGAAAATGGATAAGAAGTATTTTCATGAAACTTCGTATTTAAATTTATGGTAAGGGCAAGACGGATTTTAGCTATATGCCGTTGAAAATAATTCAGTAGGAGGGAAGCTGTGGAGAAGGTCTTATGTCTCTCTCTTATAGTTATACAGGAAAATTGCTCATGACAAAATTTATTGAATATCTTATGTACAAACATTTTTGTTCTATGCCATTTTCCAAAAAAGTGAAAATAAGAGAAATATCAGCAGCAGTCTGCAAAGTTATATGGCAAAGAACAGATAACCAGTTTATGTGGGGACTAGCTATAGATATCATCCCAACATGTTTTATAAGCTTTGTAGATCTGCCTGTATTTTTTTTTTGTATATTAACCTCATACTTGGTTTTTACACTCGAATTTTGTGATATGTCTGAATGGGAAGGAGGGTAGTGATGAACGCCTAAAGACACTACATTATATCTGGTGCCGAATCTACAGAAAACTGGCCAAATACATAATTTTGAAATATGTTTAACACTTACAGAGCACTGAATGTTAAGAAGCATTCCGTGGTCGTCAGACTAAAATATTACCAGGCACTTGGAAGATATCACGAGCAAACTACTGCAGCCATCATAAATACGAGATATCTACCATAACATAAGTATAGACATATCAGATAAACTATTTTGGTTAAAATCTGATTTAATTGCATTCTGTGCAGAATGCTAAATAAATGGTTGACAAAAATGTAATCGTGCACATGTGACATGGTTGTCCCATCAATGATGGCTACAACAACTAGTAAATAAGCAAATAACATACATATCATTAACACACTTTATTTTTTACCTTGGTTTTCCTTTGGACTGCTTAAGGCAAGTTTGGAAAACGTCCAGCTTCTTCCAGAGTTCAATTATTTTCTCTTCCTCTTTTGGGAAGTCAATTGTTTCAGGAACTGCTTGCAACATAATTTGCTTTTGTAAGAAAACCTGGAGACAACAAGAACAGATTCATACTAAAATTTTAAAAGTAATGAATAATTGCAATATATTTATGTATATTATTTATTTATCTGAATCAGAAGCATTTTACTTCTATGTAAAATAAATCGTTTTTTTACTAGAACTACAACTACAGGGTGACGACCCAGGAGGAAGGGACAATATTCTAGGATGTGATAGTACTGGTCATTGTGATCAGAAAAGTTCATATGAATATGGGGTCAATATGAGATGGTTGTCGAGATAGCCCTGTTGGATTGTAAACATTGATAACCTGGGAAAATAAGTTTATTGTTTTAATTGCTTTTATATTTCTCTTTCTTTCCACAGCAGTATTAACAAAGATAACAATACACAACTTTTTTGCTTCATGTCTTATCATTTTGTGGTCCAGTGACAATGATTTCACAATAAGTTCCCAAAGATCCCACCATTGACCTCAATGCATTTCACAATAATAACAAAAATTAAGTCAGGTAAATCCCATAAAACTCGTGTTACTTGATCAGCACTCTCTCTCACTTTACTTCATTAACTTTTGACTATCATTTATTTAGGTTAACTTCATGGACACCGTGTTGAACTGCGAATGTTACTTCCCTACCAGCAGTACCTAAGAACATGCCAGCTATTTAGACATATTTTTGTGTACCATCCTTTACTCAACCATTTGACAACTTCGACAGAGGAACCATTCAACATCTTCAAGACAATTACTCAAGAAAGTTTCAACGGGAAGCATTAATGAAACATGTCTGAAATGGTGCATCTTTTCAATACTATATTACATTGCAATGTATCCAAGGATTTTAGGTCTCACTAAGAGACCTATTTCAATTCCATTTTATATTTTATGTTCGTGCACATTGTTCACTCTAGATGCCTTTAATACCTTTTAATGTCATTTGTGTATGTTTGTACATTTGTTTGAGTTATTAGATGTGTTTGCACAGATTTTTTTATTTTTTATGGCTGATGATGGCCACCCAAGGCCGCAAATAGTTCCTCAACTAAAAAAGATAATGTAAACATTATGTAATATAGTATGAAAATGTGGACCATTTCTGACATAATTTTTGTTATTATTGCGATCAACAAATTAATCTAAAAAGCCACCTAATCGACACTTTATTTCTTTTGCCTTTGGCAAACTTAAAAATACATTAACAAACACAGTACATGTTTCGACCACTTAGTGGTCATCTTCAGCTGTATATAAAAAATCTTAGATGATAACATTTAAAAGCAAGCACATTGGATCTTAAAACTATATCCCATGGGAATCCAAAAACTATTGTTCTAGATGCTTTAAATGAATTGGAAGATGGGGGGGGGGGGGGTCGGGGGTAAGGAGATTTATGTGAATGATACTTAAATTACAGTATCGTTTACAATAGTGTTTAAAAAACTTAAATGATGAAAAACATATTTAAAATATTTAAAAGCGTCTATGGTAAAATTCTTTTTGATAAAATTAGGTGGCGTGAATAAAAAGTTCGTGTTTGTAATAATCTTCAGGCATTTGTGAGAAAATAATAAATTAAAATTTGCGTCTGTGGTGCTGTTAAACACTTTGTTTTTAATAAACATTCTTTAAAATATTCTAAAGTGTCTATGGTAAGGCACTTATTCAAAAACACTTGTGTTTGAATGAAAGTTTGTCAGATGCACCAGTCTTCAGGTATTTATTGTTTATATTTAATAACTTCCTTGAGTGATATTCTTGTGGTTAAAAGGCCGTGTTGACTGTTTAACTTCCGAGAATTGCTCTTCGGAATGTGATAAAAGAAATTGTGTTAGTCGTTTAACTTGTTAAAACCCTGTGGTGGCTTCTGTTATACAAAATGGCGATCTGATTCGGGCAGCTTGCCTCGCGATCTGTAACCAGCAGGAGATCATAATATATTAAAATATAACATATGATAAAAGTAAAAAGCTCCGAATTCTAAATAGATAGCGGGAAGATATTTGTATCCGAGATTGCGTGGCCTTGACTTACCTTATCTGGCAAATGTTTAATCCGCGTTGCCTTGGAGAACTGCCTTTGTGCACGACCTAGTGTGATAGCGGTGTGACATGGTCTGATTGTTCGTGGAATATTCCGAAGAAAGGGGAAGTAGAGTTGTGTCGTCATCTAGTACGTCTTGTGAGGGGGGAGGGATTACTGGTTGTGTTTCAGTGACGTCGTGTTCGAGTATTTCATTTGTTTGTCTTGTTTGTTTACTGTTTACCATTTCCACGTATTTACTGAATTGTTCGTATAGGAGGTTTTTTTCGCTCGTTTTGTTTAGATTCCGTTCCCTGTTCTCGAGTTTATCGAGAGTAATGTGGACGTTTTCTAGGTTATTCATTAAACTTCCTTTATTAATCCTATTGATAATTTGGAGATCTTGTCTGATGTTAGTGAAATTGTGATTTGCTTCCTTCATATGAGCTCCCATAGCAGAGTATCTTCTGTATTTCTCTGCATTAACATGTTCCTGATATCTAATTAAAAAGCTCCTCCCAGATTGCCCCACGTATGTTTTTTTGCACTGGGTACATGTCAATCTGTAAATGCCAGATTCCTGGAATTCGTCATCTTTAAGTTTATTGACTTTATTGTGATTAAAAAATCTGTGTTTTGTATTGTTGTTGGTTGAGAAAGCTGTTTTGGTATTGTGCTTCTTAAACAAATTCGTGATTTCATAAATCCTCGGGTTATTAAAGGTGAATTTGACGTATTTCTTTGCATTCTCCGATTGTTGCTTTAGTTTAATTTGTTGTTGATATTTGCACTTAGTAATGATTTTGTTAATGAATTTCAAACTGAAACCGTTATGTAAGGCTTGTTGACGAATGAAAGATAGTTCCTTCTTTCTGTCCGTATCTGTTAACGGGATTTCAAAGGCCCTGTTGACGAAACTGTAGTAGGCGGATTTCTTTTGTGAAGTGGGATGTAAAGAATCGCTTTTAATTGTAGTCAGTGTAAAAGTGGGTTTTCTGTGTATTTTAAACTGGAAATGGTTGTTTATCCGAATTGTTTGAATATCTAGAAAATTGAGTGTACCTTCTTCTTCTTCTTCTTCTTCTTCTTCTTCTTCTTCCACTGTAAATTTAATGTTTGGGTCTAAAGTATTCAAGATATTTAGAATACTTTGACTGTCATTAAGTTCTTTGTTTATAATGACAAAAGTATCGTCAACAAAGCGTACCCAGAAATCTAGTCCTTTAATGTGGCCTACTATCCGAGTGTATTCCAAGTGATCGAGGTATATGTTAGCTAAAATTCCGGAGGCCGGTGCTCCCATAGGTAGTCCGTCTTGCTGATAAATTTTATTATTAATAACCCGAGGATTTATGAAATCACGAATTTGTTTAAGAAGCACAATACCAAAACAGCTTTCTCAACCAACAACAATACAAAACACAGATTTTTTAATCACAATAAAGTCAATAAACTTAAAGATGACGAATTCCAGGAATCTGGCATTTACAGACTGACATGTACCCAGTGCAAAAAAACATACGTGGGGCAATCTGGGAGGAGCTTTTTAATTAGATATCAGGAACATGTTAATGCAGAGAACTACAGAAGATACTCTGCTATGGGAGCTCATATGAAGGAAGCAAATCACAATTTCACTAACATCAGACAAGATCTCCAAATTATCAGTAGGATTAATAAAGGAAGTTTAATGAATAACCTAGAAAACATCCACATTACTCTCGATAAACTCGAGAACAGGGAACGGAATCTAAACAAAACGAGCGAAAAAAACCTCCTATACGAACAATTCAGTAAATACGTGGAAATGGTAAACAGTAAACAAACAAGACAAACAAATGAAATACTCGAACACGACGTCACTGAAACACAACCAGTAATCCCTCCCCCCTCACAAGACGTACTAGATGACGACACAACTCTACTTCCCCTTTCTTCGGAATATTCCACGAACAATCAGACCATGTCACACCGCTATCACACTAGGTCGTGCACAAAGGCAGTTCTCCAAGGCAACGCGGATTAAACATTTGCCAGATAAGGTAAGTCAAGGCCACGCAATCTCGGATACAAATATCTTCCCGCTATCTATTTAGAATTCGGAGCTTTTTACTTTTATCATATGTTATATTTTAATATATTATGATCTCCTGCTGGTTACAGATCGCGAGGCAAGCTGCCCGAATCAGATCGCCATTTTGTATAACAGAAGCCACCACAGGGTTTTAACAAGTTAAACGACTAACACAATTTCTTTTATCACATTCCGAAGAGCAATTCTCGGAAGTTAAACAGTCAACACGGCCTTTTAACCACAAGAATATCACTCAAGGAAGTTATTAAATATAAACAATAAATACCTGAAGACTGGTGCATCTGACAAACTTTCATTCAAACACAAGTGTTTTTGAATAAGTGCCTTACCATAGACACTTTAGAATATTTTAAAGAATGTTTATTAAAAACAAAGTGTTTAACAGCACCACAGACGCAAATTTTAATTTATTATTTTCTCACAAATGCCTGAAGATTATTACAAACACGAACTTTTTATTCACGCCACCTAATTTTATCAAAAAGAATTTTACCATAGACGCTTTTAAATATTTTAAATATGTTTTTCATCATTTAAGTTTTTTAAACACTATTGTAAACGATACTGTAATTTAAGTATCATTCACATAAATCTCCTTACCCCCAAACCCCCCCCCCCCCAACTTCCAATTCATTTAAAGCTTTTTAGATTAATTTGTTGATTAAACTCATCAATACGGCCATGAAGTGGACAGCTTGCAATACATTATTGCGATCACAATGCAATACAGAACAAAACATGAAGTGTATATTTTATGATCTCGATGCATTTGTCAACTTGCTGAAGAATAGGAAGGGCTGCCCATCAAAGATTATTGTGAAGTTCCTGTACACCAGCAAAAGCATCCATTATGAGAGCAAGCAGTTCGTCTTGTGCATTAACTTTTCTTCTGTAGACACACTTAACACAACCCAATATACAACAATCTAAAGGGTTGAGGTCGGGACACGTGGGTGGCTAGGGAATGGTACTACCACAAATACAAACAGAAATAAAACATACATACATAATCATTATAGACCATTATGGCTTTGAGCGTTCAGCCTGCAAGCCTCTGTGAATTTACTAAATGTCGCCTCAATCCTCTATTTGCAACTAGTGCTGTGGCCTCATTTAGTTCTATACCTCTTATCTTTAAATCATTAGAAGCTGAGTCTAACCACTGTCGTCTTGGTCTCCCTCTGCTTCACTTACCCTCTATAATGGGGTCCATTATTCTCCTAGGTAACCTATCCTCCTCCATTTGCCTCACATGACCCCACTACCGAAGCCAGTTTATGCATACAGCTTCATTCATCGATTTCATTCCTAACTTAGTCTTTATCTCTTCATTCTGAGGACCCTCCTGTCATTGTTCCCACCTGTTTGTAAAAGCAATCATTCTCGCTACTTTCATGTCTGTTACTGGTACTTCTAACTTATGGATAAGATATCCTGAGTCCACCCAGCTTTCACTCCTATAAAGCAAAGTTGGTCTGAAAACAGACCGATGTAAAGATAGTTTCATCTGGGAGCTGACTTCCTTCTTACAGAATACTGTTCATCGCAACTGTGAGCTCACTGCATTAGCTTTACAACACCTTGATTCAATCTCACTTACTATATTACCATCCTGGGAGAACAAACAAACTAAATACTTGAAATTAACTAGCTGTTCTAGCTTTGTATCACCAATCTGCCATTCAATTCTGTTGAATTTCTTACCTACTGACATCAATTTAGTCTTCAAAAGGGTAATTTTCATACCATACTCATTACACCTATTTTCAAGTTACAGGATATTAGACTGCAGGCTTTCAGCACAATCTGCCATTACGACCATGTCGTCAGCTTACTACATTTCCACTTAACTGAATCCCTCCCTACCACTTTATACCTTTCAGCAGATGATCCATGTAAACTACGAACAGCAAAGGTGAAAAATTACAGCCTTGTCTAACCCCTGTAAGTACCCTGAACCAAGAACTCATTCTACCATCAATTCTCACTGAAGCCCAATTGTCAACATAAATGCCTTTGATTGATTTTAATAATCTACCTTTAATTCCTTAGTCCCCCAATACGGTGAACATCTTTTCCCTCGGTAACCTGTCATATGCTTTCTCTAGATCTGCTAAACATAAACACAGCTGTTTATTCCTCTCATAGCATTTTTCAATTACCTGGCGCATACTGAAAATCCGATCCCGACAGCCCCACTGTGGTCTGAAACCACTCTGGTTTTCATCCAACTTCCTCTCAACCAGTGATCGCACCTTCCCTTCGAAGATGCCAGTGAATACTTTGCCTGATATACTAATCAATTAGATACCTCTATAGTTGTTGCAATCCTTCCTGTTCCCTTGCTTATAGATAGGTGCAATTACTGCTTTTGTTCAATCTGAAGGTACCTTACCAACACTCCATGCTAATCTTACTACTCTGTGAAACCATTTCATTCCTGCCTTTCCACTATACTTCACCATTTCAGGTCTAATTTCATCTATTCCTGCTGCTGTACGACAATGAAGCTTATTTACCATCTTTTCCACTTCCTCGAGCGTAATTTCACCAACATCATTTTCCTCCTCCCCATGAGCTTGGTTGTTCACATAACCACCAGGAAGATTTCCTTTTACGATGAGAAGATGTTCAAAATATTCCCTCCATCTCTCCAGAGATTCTCTGAGATCTATTATGAGTTCACCTGAATTACCCAAAACACTGTTCATATCCTTTTTCCCTCCATTCTTAAGATTCTTTATTACTGTCCAGAAAGGTTACCCTGCTGCTTGACCTAGCCTTTCCAGGTTATTTCCAAAATCTTCCCACAACTTCTTTTTGGATTCAACAACTATTTGTCTCGCTCTGTTTCTTTCATCTACAAACGATTCCCTATCTGCATCGGCCATTGTTTGGAGCTTTTTCTGATAAGCCTTCTTTTTACATTTACACGCTGCTCTCAATCATTCTGCCAAGATGTTGGCTTTTTCCCATCTTTACACACAGTTGTTCTCAGGCATTCCCTTGCTGTTTCTACTACAGCATACCTGTATGCCACCCATTCTCTTTCTATATCCTGAACCTGCTTACTGTCTACTGTTCGAAACTTCTCACTAGCTGTGTTGATACTGCTACACGGCTGAAAGCAACGGGAAACTACAGCCGTAACTACCTCCCGAGGACATGTAGCTCTCTCTGTATGAATGATGTACTGATGATGGCTTCCTCCCAGGTAAAATATTCCGGAGGTAAACTAGTCCCCCATTCGGATCTCCAGGTGGGGACTACACGAGAGGGGGCGATCATCAGGAAGATTGATACTGACATTCTGCGAGTCGGAGCGTGGAATGTTAGAAGTTTGAATCGTGTGGTAGGTTAGAGAATCTGAAAAGGGAGATGGATAGGCTAAAGTTAGATGTAGTTGGTATAAGTGAAGTACGTTGGCAGGCAGAACAAGATTTTTGGTCAGGCGACTACCGAATTATCAACACAAAATCAAACAGGGGAAATGCAGGAGTTGGTTTCATAATGAATAAGAAAATAGGGCAGCGGGTAAGCTACTACGACCAGCATAGTGAAAGAATTATTGTCGTCAAGATAGACACCAAACCAATGCCCACCACAATAGTGCAGGTCAGGTCTATATGCCTACTAGTTCAGCGGATGATGAAGAAATCGAAAGAATATATGGGGAGATAGAAGATTTAATACAATATGTAAAAGGTGATGAGAATCTAATTGTGATGGGAGACTGGAATGCAGTGGTAGGCCAAGGAAGAGAAGGTAGTACAGTAGGAGAATTTGGATTGGGACTAAGGAACGAAAGAGAAAGTCGGCTGGTTGAATTCTCCACTGATCATAATTTAGTCCTTGCCAATACTTGGTTCAAACACCACAAACGGCGGCTGTATACGTGGATGAGACCTGGAGACACGGGAAGGTATCAAATATGATATCAAGGTATCAATTATGATTAGGCAGAGATTCAGAAACCAGGCGTTGGATTGCAAAACTTTCCCAGGAGCAGACGTGGACTCTGACCACAACTTGTTGGTCATGAAATGCCATCTGAAGTTGAAGAAATTGAAGAAAGGAAAGAATGCAAAAAGATGGGATCTACACAAGTTGAAAGAAAAGAGTGTGAGGGATTGTTTCAAGGAACATGTTGCACAAGGACTAAATGAAAAGGCTTAAGGAAACACTACAGAAGAAGAGTGGAGAGTCATGAAAAATGAAGTCAGTAGGGCTGCTGAAGAAATGTTAGGAAGGAAGAAAAGATCAACTAAGAATCAGTGGATAACTCAGGAAATACTAGACCTGATTGAACGACGAAAATACAAGAATGCTAGAAACGAAGAGGGCAGAAAATAATACAGGCGATTAAAGAATCAAGTGGATAGAAAGTGCAAGATAGCTAAGGAAGAATGGCTGAAGGAGAAGTGCAAGGATGTAGGATGTTAAAAGGTTTTATTTTTCACCTATTCAATACATATAAATTTTATAATTTAGGAATTTATTGTAGATTCCACTTGAGACATGTTTCGCCCACCATTGAGGGCATCATCAGTCAAAATATCACCTCAAGGTAAAAAATCAGGTAACTGGTTAGTAGTAGACATGTACAAATTAATACATATTATTAACAACATACAAAAATTAAGTATGGGAAATAGTTGCACAAAAGTGATGGTTGAACATATAGGTTTATAGATGAAAGGTCAGCACCAATGCCTAAAATTAACATAGTAGAGTTCTGCAGTGGTGCTCTGGAGAAACAGTTGACGCAATCATATGATAATAAAAAGTTAAAAATATTTACATTATAACAATTAAGGGAGAAAAGGTGTAGTGTTTGGCGTCAATGTTTTTAACCTACAATTGATGTCAAAGGTTGGTAACTATACAGTATTTACATTGTTCTATTGAACAGTTGAGAAAAAGTTTTAAAAAATATTTACATTTAACATTCAGCGTAAATGTTTGTAAATAAAAACTAATGTCAATGGTTGGTAACTATACAGTGATTACATTATCTAATTGAATAGTTGAGAATTTACAATTAAATACATATTTACACAAGAGCAGTTGGTGCGCAAGGATAAAAAAATTTTTAGTACCAAGTGCGTCCTGATGTTTTAGAGGTTGGAAGAAGGAAATAGCATTGACATTTCAGAAATATGTAGAGCAGTTTATTTTAGTTAAAAATCACCGGGGGTAGGGAAAATTTCATAGCCGTATGAGGTTTTTTAGGCATCAAACTGAAAGTTTTCCAGTTGCAGCGCCGAGATCGGGATGGAGACTGGTCAGTGTGGCTGGAGATTCATGGGTAATCCGTGCGTTTGAACGGCAACAATGGTGACAGTTAATAGTGGGTAATTGCTAATTAGGAAAAATGTTGCGGGTTGAGACTTCCGCTTAATCTTTTAGTTGACTTCTGTAGCATCGGTTGTGATGTGAAGACATCTGTGTGAAATGCCGGTGAGACAAAATGATATTGTTCCGTGGAATAAAGTAAGGCGGACTACGGGATGAAGTTGTTGTTCTTTACTGGTCTGGTGAGATAGAATAGAGTTGCTTGTGTTGTGGACTGCTGCGGAGAATTAGAATGTATACGGCAACTGCAGAGTCAGAGCGTTAAAGCTGGGGTGAGGCATCTTCTTATTCTGACTGCGAAGAGGAGCCGTAGTGGCACGCCATATTTGTGCCGATGTGCGCTGGGTTCCGGCGAGTTGTTGAAAGTTGTATTGTATGAAGTGGAAGCTATCTGTAATTGAGATGTTAATAGTATTAGTTGGTGTGTAAGAAAGGTTTATGGTAAGTAATGAAGAGTGAATGTTATGTTACGTACCTGTTGTGTCGCTGAGAGGTAATTGTTGATGAGAATTGGTGGACTATGAATGAGGCTTAGTCAGTAATACGCACATACGGTTAGCAATGGCGGCGGGAGGAGTGGAGAGCTTTGGGGGGGAGGGGCATGGGCGGAGTCATGCGCAAAGGTGAGCTGTCAGAATGGAGGAAGGTAGAGTGGAGGGGCGAGCTTGTTGTGTATAGGGAGTGCAGGTTGATGTAGTGTTGGTTATAAAAAGGGGGGGGGGGGATAAGGAACCGAAAGTTACGCGGATAATATTGATGCCATTTGTTAATGTGGTGAATGTTATTTGCTTGTGCTGGGTGTTGTACTGTTTTTGAAGGTCGAGTGGTTCTTATTTCTCGTGTTGTATCGGTGGGGTCGTGGTGGAGGGGGAGGTGCTTGGGTGGGAGGACGTGTGGGCTTGCTGTCGTTGTGTGTGGGGGAATTGGTCGGAAAGGGGGAGGTGGAGGGTAGGGGGGTAATTGTCGACGTGCTGGGTGAGTTAGTTAATGTGGTATTGAGGATTTTAGACACGTTGTTGCCTTGAAAATATATTTTTTGTAGTAAGGTGGGGATTTGTTCATAAAGGGGGTTTTTTAAATCTATTATCTCGTTGAGGTTTTTATCCTTGTTGAAGTGTTGGTCTAGATAGATGTATAGGTTCTCAAACTCAGTCATTAGTTTGCCTTTTTCGACTTTTTTTAGGATTGTTAAGTCTTGTTCTATTGTGGTGAAGTGGTGGCCAGTGTCCCTCATGTGGGTGCTCATTGCGGAAAATTTATTATGTTTTTGGGCATTGTAGTGTTCTAAATAACGGGTTTGGAAGCTTCGGCCAGTTTGTCCGATGTACGAGGAGTTGCATTGTGAACAGGTGAGTCTGTAAATACCTGAGCCCGCGTAGAGGTTTCTTCTTGGGTTGACAGAGTTCTGGTTGAAAAATATGTTCTGGTTCGTGTTCTGCGTTTTGAAGGCAATGTTGACTTCGTGCTTTTTTAGGGGGTTGGCTATCTGGTGGATGACTGGATTAGTGTATGTGAAAGTTGCGTATTTGTGTTTATTGGGTTTTATTGGGGAAAGATTTGTTGTTAATTTTAGTTTTACCTTATTGATGATCTTGTTTATCATGTTGGTGTTGAAGCCATTGAACTTGGCAATATCTGTTATGTAATCAAGTTCTTTTTTCAGATTGGTAGGTGAAAGGGGGATTTTTAAAGCTCTGTATATTAAGCTGTAGTAAGGGGCTTGTTTATGGGAGTTTGGGTGTAAGGAATTATTGTTTATTGTTAGTGGGGTGAAGGAGGGTTTTCTGTGTATTCGAAACTCAAAAGCGTTGTCCATTCGTGTGATGTTGATGTCTAAAAAATTGATGGAGCCGTTGTCCTCATCTTCTTTTGTGAATTTTATGTTGTTGTCTAAAGTGTTTAGGAATGTGAGGATGTTGTCGCTGTTGTTGCACTGTTTATCGATGATTATTAGTGTGTCGTCGACATAGCGGAGCCAAAGATGAATACCATTGATGGAATTTATAATTTTATTGTGTTCTAAGTTGTCCATATAGATGTTCGCTAGAATGCCAGAAATAGGGTCTCCCATAGCTAAGCCCTTTTGATGGTAAATCTTGTTGTTGAACGTGAAGTAATTATTGTTCAATACAAAGGTTAATATTTTAATGAACTCATCAATTTCTATTTTGCTTAGTCCACTGTGTTTGGAGAGGTTGTTTTTTATGATGTTGATGGTTTCGAGAACTGGGATGTTCGAATACATGTTAGTGATGTCAAAGGAACATAGAATGTGGTTTGGTTGCAGTGTAAATTTATTCAGGGTTTGACAGAGGTCAATTGAGTTCTTAATGGGGTATTTGTTGTTGAATTTGTAGTGTTTTTTGAGAAAGTAGTGTAGAAATCTTGAAGTTTTGTATGTTGGACTGCCTCTACTGTTGATAATTGGTCGGATGGGGATGTCTTTTTTGTGGGTTTTGGGTAAGGACTTGGCTGTGGGTAAAGTTGGATTCATGTTGACTAGTTTAAAGATTTCTTGGTCATTTAAGAGGAAAGTTGAATTTTTGAGAAGGGTTTTCAAGTTGCGTTGTACTTTTGGTATAGGATCCTTGTTGATGGTGGTGTGGGTTGTATCGGAAAAGAATTCTTCAGTTTTTTTGATGTAGTCCTGTTTGTTCATGAGTACAGTTGTGTTACCTTTGTCGGCTTTTGTTACTATAACGTTATTGGTGTTTATTTTGGTCTTTAAGGCATGGATTTGTTTTGAGAGGGTACTGTTTTTGTTGGATTTTAACTCATTAACTAGGGAGGGCAGTTTCTTTTTTATTTCGTGTCTGATGTCATTTTGTTTCTCTGTGGTGATCTGTTTACTAATGTTGGATTCTACTTCTGCAATAGTGGTGGTTAGGTCATCGATAGTATTGGGGTTAGGCCAATTGTGTTTTAGGCCTCTGTTTAGGAGGTTCATTTCTAAGTCAGAGAAGGTGGTGTCAGACAAATTGATGGTGGTAGGGGTGTTGTTTGAAATAATGGATGTAGTATCATTGTTCTTATTGTGGTTTGATGTGCTTGGTTTGGTTCCCTTCAGATGGGCTAGTTTGAGGTTTAATGCGTCTTGTTTCTTTTCTAGTACGTTGGTTAATTTATTGTCAGTATGTCTTAGGAAAGATTGCCATTCAAGAGGGGATAAGTGTTGTGCAAGGGTTAAATGTGTTCGATAAAGCTGTAAATTTAAGAATGATTTTTTCCTGTATAGTTGTTTAATCTCGTCCTTCAACCAGATGTTGTTGACTTTGTTTTGGGTGATAGTCGAGTTTTGAAACGGAATGCTTTTCCTTTGCAGTGGTCTCAAGAATTTGGGTACTAAATTTAGCTTAACACATTCTTTAAGGAAATTAATGTCTTTTGAAATTTTGCCGATTTTTACCTTGAGGTTTAGGTATTTGTTGGTTTTCATTGTAGCCTGGTTGGCTTTGACGTTGCAAGTGATAAAAATCATTGTTATCCGTATTGAAGATACTGAATGTAGGATGTTAGAAGGTTTGTTTTTTTCACCTATTCAATACATATAAATTTTATAATTTAGGAATTTATTGTAGATTCCACTGACTAAGCCTCATTCATAGTCCACCAATTCTCATCAACAATTACCTCTCAGCGACACAACAGGTACGTAACATAACATTCACTCTTCATTACTTACCATAAACCTTTCTTACACACCAACTAATACTATTAACATCTCAATTACAGATAGCTTCCACTTCATACAATACAACTTTCAACAACTCGCCGGAACCCAGCGCACATCGGCACAAATATGGCGTGCCACTACGGCTCCTCTTCGCAGTCAGAATAAGAAGATGCCTCACCCCAGCTTTAACGCTCTGACTCTGCAGTTGCCGTATACATTCTAATTCTCCGCAGCAGTCCACAACACAAGCAACTCTATTCTATCTCACCAGACCAGTAAAGAACAACAACTTCATCCCGTAGTCCGCCTTACTTTATTCCACGGAACAATATCATTTTGTCTCACCGGCATTTCACACAGATGTCTTCACATCACAACCGATGCTACAGAAGTCAACTAAAAGATTAAGCGGAAGTCTCAACCCGCAACATTTTTCCTAATTAGCAATTACCCACTATTAACTGTCACCATTGTTGCCGTTCAAATGCACGGATTACCCATGAATCTCCAGCTACACTGACCAGTCTCCATCCCGATCTCGGCGCTGCAACTGGAAAACTTTCAGTTTGATGCCTAAAAAACCTCATACGGCTATGAAATTTTCCCTACCCCCGGTGATTTTTAACTAAAATAAACTGCTCTACATATTTCTGAAATGTCAATGCTATTTCCTTCTTCCAACCTCTAAAACATCAGGACGCACTTGGTACTAAAAATTTTTTTATCCTTGCGCACCAACTGCTCTTGTGTAAATATGTATTTAATTGTAAATTCTCAACTATTCAATTAGATAATGTAATCACTATATAGTTACCAACCATTGACATTAGTTTTTATTTACAAACATTTACGCTGAATGTTAAATGTAAATATTTTTTAAAACTTTTTCTCAACTGTTCAATAGAACAATGTAAATACTGTATAGTTACCAACCTTTGACATCAATTGTAGGTTAAAAACATTGACGCCAAACACTACACCTTTTCTCCCTTAATTGTTATAATGTAAATATTTTTAACTTTTTATTATCATATGATTGCGTCAACTGTTTCTCCAGAGCACCACTGCAGAACTCTACTATGTTAATTTTAGGCATTGGTGCTGACCTTTCATCTATAAACCTACATGTTCAACCATCACTTTTGTGCAACTATTTCCCATACTTAATTTTTGTATGTTGTTAATAATATGTATTAATTTGTACATGTCTACTACTAACCAGTTACCTGATTTTTTACCTTGAGGTGATATTTTGACTGATGATGCCCTCAATGAAGGGCGAAACATGTCTCAAGTGGAATCTACAATAAATTCCTAAATTATAAAATTTATATGTATTGAATAGGTGAAAAAAACAAACCTTTTAACATCCTACATTCAGTATCTTCAATACGGATAACAATGATTTTTATCACTTGCAAAGTGCAAGGATGTCGAACACTGTATGGTCCTGGGAAAGGTAGATGCTGCATACAGGAAAATCAAGGAAACCTTTGGAGAAAAGAAATCTAGGTGTATGAATATCAAGAGCTAAGATGGAAAGCCACTTCTAGGGAAAGATGGCAGGAACATATCTAACAGTTGTATCAAGGTAAAGATGTAGATAATTTGGTTCTGGGACATGAAGAGGCTGTTGATGCTGATGAAATGGGAGACCCAATTTTGAGGTCAGAGTTTGACAGAGCTGTGAGTGACCTCAATAGGAACAAGGAACCTGGAATTTATGACATTCCCTCTGAATTACTGACTGCCTTAGGAGAAACCAGCATGGCAAAGTTATTTCATTTAGTGTGCAAGATGTATGAGACAGGAGAAGTCCCATCCGATTTTCGGAAGAATGTTGTTATACCTATTCCCAAGAAAGCCGGTGCTGACAGGTGTGAAAATCACACCATTAGTTTAGTATCTCATGCCTGCAAAATTTTAACATGTATTATTTACAGAAGAATGGAAAAACAAGTTGAAGCTGAGTTGGGAGAAGATCAATTTGGGTTCAGAAGAAATGTAGGAACACGTGAAGCAATCCTGACTTTACGTCTGATCTTAGAGGATCGAATCAAGAAGGACAAGCCCACATACATGGCATTCGTAGATCTAGAAAAGGCATTCAATAATGTTGATTGGACCAAGCTATTTATGATTCTGAAGATGATAGGGAACAGATACCAAGAACGAATAATCATCTACAATCTGTATAAAAATCAGTCTGCAGTGATAAGAATCGAGGGCTTTGAAAAAGAAGCAGCAATCCAGAAAGGAGTGAGGCAAGGCTGCAGTTTGTCCCCTCTCCTTTTCAATGTTTACATAGAACAGGCAGTAAAGGAAATCAAAGAGAAATTTGGAAAGGGAATCACAGTCCAAGGAGAGGAAATCAAAACCTTGAGATTTGCCGATGATATTTTATCTGAGACTGCAGAAGATCTCAAGAAGTTGCTGAATGGTATGGATGAAGTCTTGGGTAAGGAGTACAGGATGAAAATAAATAAGTCCAAAACAAAAGTAATGGAGTGCAGCCGAACGAAGGCAGGTGATATAGGAAATATTAGATTAGGAAATGAAGTCTTAAAGGAAATAGATGAATATTATTACTTGGGTAGTAAAATAACTAACAATGGCAGAAGTAAGGAGGACATAAAATGCAGACCAGCACAAGCAAGGAAGAGCTTTCTTAAGAAAATAAATTTGCTCACTTCAAACATTGATATCGGAATTAGAAAGATGTTCTTGAAGACTTTCGTGTGGAGCGTGGCATTGTATGGAAGTGAAACATGGACGATAACTAGCTCAGAAAGAAAGAGAATAGAAGCTTTTGAAATGTGGCGTTACAGAAGAATGCTGAAGGTGAGATGGATAGATCGAATCACGAATGAAGAGATAGTGAATCGAATTGGTGAGAGGAGATCAATTTGGCTAAATTTGACGAGAAGAAGAGATAGAATGATAGGACACATCTTGAGACACCCAGGACTTGTGCAGTTGGTTTTTGAAGGAAGTGTAGGTGGTAAGAATGGTAGGGGCAGACCAAGGTATGAATATGACAAGCAGATTAGAGCAGATGTAAGATGCAATAGTTACGTAGAAATAAAAAGGTTAGCACAGCATAGGGTGGCATGGAGAGCTGCATCAAACCAGTCTATGGACTGATGACTCAAACACAGGCCTGGAGATACTCAATTCACTAGAGATCAGATAGTGGTCTGTATCATCGAAAAATCCCCGGAAAACTCTTATATTCCTAACAGACTTCCTGAATTTGAAGTCGGTTAAGATATAGTCTATTATGGATCTGGTTCCGGTGAATAACGTTATGTTTGAAGAATGTATTCGTAACAGCTAAACACATACTAGCATATTAATCCAGCAAACGCTTCCCATTCCATTAGCTTCGATATCTTCCCCACATTTACCAATCACCCTTTTGTATCCTTCAGTTCTATTTCCAACTCTTGCATTGAAATCTCCTATTAGCTCTATCCTATCCTTGCTGTTGACCTTGACTACGATGTCACTCAATGCTTCATAAAACTTGTCAACTTCATCCTCACTCTGCACCCTCACATGGTGAATACACAGACACAATTCTCATCCTAATTCCTCCAACTGCCAAATCTACCCACATCATTCGCTCATTTATGTGCCTAGCAGAAACTATGTTGCGTGCAATGGTATTCCTGATAAACATCCCTAACCCATACTCTGCCCTTCCCTTTCTAACACCCGTCAAGTACACTTTATAATCTCTTCCATGTTATCTCCCTTTAACCAAATATCACTTACTCCTAGCACATCCTGATGCATCCTGTTTGCTAACTCAGCCAGTTCTACTTTCTTTCCTCCATAAGCCCCATTAATATTGATAGCTCCCCATCAAATTCCATTTCATTTGCCAAGTTGTTTCCAAGGAGTCCCTCGCCTGTCAAATGGGAGTGGGACTCCGTTACTCCCATAGGTCTGAGGCTTGCTAAAAATGTAAAAATGAGCTCGGTAAATTCAAGAAGCAGGATGCTAGCCTACTTGCACATAGTCCAGGTGAGGATCTCTTCTCTAACGGGTTAGAGACCACCGATGGATTGTATAGCCCTAGCCTCCTGAGCACAACCAGGAAGGCCATGAATCAAAATATGTCCGAGATGCCCACTCCCATTCCATTAGCAACGAGTATCCCGACTCTCAGGACCACTTACTAGGCCAGTTAGCCGTTGCCTTTGGTTCACGAACTAGGACGTGACTACAGTAACCCACATCATGAACCATGAACAGAAATGAAACAATTAATTTAATTTAACAGGTTTCAATATTTACAATCCAACAGAGCTATCTCCACAACCATCTCATATTGACCCCATGTTGATGATGATGATGATGATGATTGTTGTTTAAAGGGGTTAACATCTAGGTCACGGCCTCTAATGGTATGAAATGAGACTAAATGTAATGATAATCCATTTCTGAAACATATCCATTCCTCTTCCATACTGTCCACATCATCTTTGGGAATTTCTTTCTTCAGATTGTCTCAAATCTTTTCCCTTATTTCTTTCCCTTTTAACTTCCATCCCTTTATTTTTTTTCCCTTTTTTCCTATTAACTTCATTATTTTACCAAGTCTTAATTTGGCTACCACCACTTTATGGTCTCCTTCAAAATCTGCTCTTGGCATTGCTGTCACATCTTCCAGTTGTCTACGTCTGGCCCTCTCACCAGAATAAGATCATTGTCTTTCTATCTCCCCAACCATATCTAGTTATTTTTTGAGAGTTCTTTTTTCTAAACCAAGTATTGCCAACTATTAATCCATTCCTTCTACAAAAATCCATTACCAAATCTCCTTCATCTTGGTTTCCACGACTATAGAGCCAATTATCTCTTCTTTCCCCTGTCAGTCTGTTCCAACATGCACATTCATGTCTCCCATTATTACAACCTCTTTATTATTACCTGTAAATATGATGTATAAATCCAGCATAATATTGCGCAACACATGGTAATAGCTCAGAACAACACATCTTGCCACTGGAATTGTGTAGAAAGTTCCTTTCATTGTAAACAGGCTATTGGAGACTCTCGACATTACGAGAAAACATGTTGTGTCATATTATCTAGAAGCCTGGCCAGGCAATGTATATAAACAGGCATTCTTGGGAATTGAGTTGTTTAGAGAGACTTGTAGTGGAAGTCGTTAGTCAAGTATGTGAACGTTGTTGGGTTGGTAGTTGGTTGACATGCAGTGTTGCAGTCTTCTTCTTCACCTCTGTAGCAGTGTTTTGTTCAAGAGGGCACTTATTATTGTGTGTGTATATAATTTGTAAATCAAACTGTACACAATCGACAGCATTTTGTGTGTGCGTCTTTGTAGTTATAACAGTATGAGCTCATGTAGTGATCAGAAATATCAGCTCCCCAAGTACTGATTACAACCACATACGACAGCCAATTTATGAACAACTTCCTCAACTCCTCTCCTTATTTCCTTTTGTTGAAGAAGGTCGGCAACATGGCAATACTTCTCTTGCCCCTCCAAACTATACGACACATCATCCTTCCTCACGACAATGTCATGCTGTTTCATTTTCCTTGTTGCTTCTTTTCTTCATCTGTTGATTATTACAGTGCCTGTAATGTGTACTTTCAGTTTCAACAGTTCAGCTGCTAACTCATAACTAGTGTAAAACCTGTCCATGAAGACTTGAAAAACCTTCATTGGAAGCCTGCAAAATTTTTGTCACAACATGAATGACAATCCTGGCAGTAAAATATAAATCAGGCCTAATATGTGTTTTTGTTGTTACTGTAACATAACAAGGTTCCATTGCACAGACATATCCAATAACAGTCAGAAAGTACATAAATACAAAGTTCCTGCTTGGTTTGTTTTTGCTTGTTGTAACATTTGAAAACAATATGCCCATTGAAACCTACGGTGCTTTCATCGAGATAGAGGTTTTGATTTGTCATCGGATGAAAAATCTCTGAATTTTGTATCCAAGTAAAACACTATGTTTTTCACTTTAGAGCCTGGTCAGTCTGAGGAAAAAAGAGATGAAGATTCCAAAATATTTGTAAAAAATTATCCCAAGAAAACATCTTTGTATAACAACTGCTTATCTAACCAGTCCTCACTAAAATAGTCCTCTATTTCTACCTTCCTATTCATTCCCATATTATCACTACACCGATGAAGACCTTCAGTTTTTCAGCTGTTTCTTCCTTCCATAAAAACCATATGGACCACTTCTGAAGAGGACGGTTTCGCTGAATTTTTTGGTTTGCATATTCATTAGTCTCATTTGTAATGGAGGTGAGTAGGTAGTCCATAAAAAAAATAATTGCCAGTACTGTATTTCTTTAACAGGACTATTACCATGGCTTACAACTCCACTTACTGACCGGAAAGGGAATTTAGACAAGCCTACATCACCTGCTGTCCACAATCTCCAAGCAGTATTGGACTTTCGTAGACGCCGGTGAAGCCCGAGTTGCAGCAACACATTACCACCTGCCCCATCATCACATGCATTGCTGTCATTATTACTGCCATTCAGATCACTTTGTGAACCAACACTTTCATCAGTTGCCTCGATTTGAGTCGACTCCTTAGAGACTGATGACCAACAAGAGGACGAGTGTGATCTTTGACTGTCTGCGTCTCACAGCACACATCCAGGTGTGTTTGTTTCAGGCATCCAATAATCTATACAACTCATTCAAGGCAACCAACTAATTTGGTAAGAGCGAACCATAACCATTTAGGGCTAGCATATTCAGCAGCAGAGTAACACATATACAACGTAGTCGTACACAATGTCTGAGGTTGGACACCCCAATTTGCGCCTATCAATTTATGAGGATGTTATTTCTTGTAGAGACCTTTTGTTTGGTGTTCAAACAATGCATCTCATAGGACAGAGTGCAATCTTAAAAATACCTCTTAGACATTTTGGGGTAAAACAATGGTCCCACTAACCTCCTTCCCATCTAATGTTGAGCTTCCTTGCTGCTTCCCTGTTTCTGAGGAGAAAAGCACAAACATGTGTCATGGATGGGTTAGGTTTGACTTGAATCTCCTGGTAGTAAATGGAAAGATCATCCAGTGCAGCAGAGAGTAAATGTTCCACCTCTTCAAACTTTCCACTTCGTGCTGTCAGACAAAGATCATCTGTGTAGATAAACTTCTTAGTATATGGAGATGCAGGCTGATCATTGTTATATGTATCAAACAGCAGAGGTGAGAGGACACTGCCCTGTGGTAGGCCATTTTGTCCATTTTTCCAGAGACTGTTTGCTATTTGAAATTCTATGGAGAATCTTCAATTCTGGAGAAGAGAAGCAACCGTTTCTGTGAGACCACAATATTTGGTGATTTGATATACTGTACCTATCCTGTCTTAAGTTTTGGCCTAGCTCAGAGTAGAAACGCATGGTACAACCGGATGTGGGCAATAAAATCTTTACTTACGAAAATATATTAAAAGTATATGGACAGGAAATACAAACATTTAAAATCTAGTGGATGAGAACACAGGTTATCGGGTGGAAAGATTTATTAAACAAAAAAAAAAAAAAGAAAGAAAAAAAAACATGAATTAAAATCATACTAGATAAAAAATTATCAACCAAAACAAAAAACCGACCATTTGCTGGTCAAACAAAGTGACACGCACATATGCTGTACATTAATTTACATTGTTAACAAACATTTACAAATTAGAAAATGGGTAACGAACCCAAGAAAATAGAAAACATTTTTATATGGAATATGTATGGGTTAAATTATTTCATTATGTTGACTGCCTCGTTAAGTCCCTAGTTCTTTACCCGAAGGCTTGACCTAAACCGTTCATGAGATGCAATAGTAATAACCAATGCACTAGTAATTGGCCTAATTTACACATGTACGTTCCGATCAATCGGACACAAATATATAAAACACTTGTTCAGGACTGCGTCTAAATTACCCATCCAAAACAACACAGATTCTAATCATATGGGTCCATACCCATGAGCAATGGATAAGGACAGAACCTTACTTCCCAAAAAATAGCCATCGGGCTAAGTCTCCCCGTTATACAACAAAGGACAACATCACAACATAGAAATAAATACAAAGGACACAACAATAAACAGCACAAGATAAATATAGATAAATAAAACCTGAAAAATAAAAAACACAGAATATGCACTGAAGTTGATAGAGGCGTCGGGGTTCGATCCCAACATATCCAGGCTACAAAGATTGTATGTCTCACATAGACACAACATTACAACATAATAAGACATGACAGGGGAGTTCAGCTGGTTTGCAACAAACATCTAAATAACTGGCTTTGTGGTTGGCATTTCACGCAAGTAACTGTATCCATTGTAAACAATTTCACTCTTACGATCAGCCCTCAGCCTACAGCTGATTCGAGGGTTCCTTCCTACCTGGGAAGCAATTATCTCGTCGGGGCTTATCCAACCTTTTTGGTGCTACATACTGGCACGAAATTTTCACTGACAAATATAGCTCATAGCCCAGCACATTCTCTCACATAAAAAACAGGATGGCTTGTCAATATACATAAATCATGACTCCACATAAAGCACTCTGACTTTCATTGCCTTTCTCTTATCATCTCAGCCCCGTAAACCTCTAATGGCAATTCTAGGCTCACATATAAAGGATCCTTGGTTTGATGACCGCTATATTTATGAATTTGCCTGCCACCACATTTGAAGACGGTATTCTACTTTCGATGTTGAAAGCTCTCCCGTTACGTCTTCTCGCAGCTAAAAATTCATGCGTCATGCACAGTGCACCCATCCCGTGTCCAGGTGCGACGCAAATAAAAATACTCCAACCGCTCACCAATCTCTCAGGGGAATTCTTCATGTAAATAATTCGGCCTCAACGACACATAATTAAATTACATAAAATTAGCTTCATGGTCCGTATCGCACTCAATAGATTCACAACTAAGTATTTATTTATTTTCCACCTAGTCGATACAATGCTTGCCATCACAATATTTAAATAATAGTCAAATTAAAAAATCAATCAGATCTCTGTTTAAAAATGACATATAATTCATATTTAAATGTTTTCTTTATGAAATCTTTTTTTTTTTTTTTTTGGGTAGATATTGCTTCATCTCCGTTTATGTCCGTTGAATGACATGCTAAGGTTACTAACACCTATTGCCATTCATAATCTTGGCACCTATCATCCTAGTCTTACTATATTTAAGCATTCATAAATTATCACATATCTTTCCAAAATAAATATAATCTAAATCTCATTACTAGCTCTACTAGTTTTTAATTAGCCATAATTTCAACCTCTTATTCCATATTTGGCTTTTCATGAAGTCTTATTTGCATTGAAAAGTTAAGTTTAGTGACTCCTCTCAGTTTTAATACGATAGCTCAATATTATCTCTGACGTCAATGTTATTCAACACAGGTACACATACATGTCATCTTTCAATTCGTGTATTATCCCTATATGACATTTACTATGGATATTTCCTAACAACACAGCCTTATTTTAATGTAGCAAGAACCATCTGCTCTGACATATGCATATGGGTTAGCCATGCCTACCTTGTCTTAGAATATTCTCACGAAGTATTAATCATTCCATGTACTTGCTTCCCATAATTGATCCAAAATATTAATATTTATATTTAGCATCCATCATTACAGCTCTGCTGCATCTATTTTCATAACACTTCATTTCAATTCCTTCTCATTACTCTCATTAACTTCTGCATATCACTCAATTCATTCTATTTTAAATATCAACATAACCATTTTCCTTCATATCATAACCTCTTCACATAGAACACAATTCCCACGACGTATTAAACTTCATTACATCTATATTCACTTCACTGGATCATAATTCATCTCACAGAATAATATCTAACCTCAAGTATTCCTTAATACCATTTCATGATGTACATCGACAAGGAATAACTCATATAATCTACACTTCCTTTCCATATCATTTCATTATGATGCTTAATAAGCATGTTTGGCTTCCAAACCCATTTAAGAAATCCATTACGTGCATACACTTTCATTTTGCTGTGTGAAATCTACACTCATTCTTGTAAATAATCATAAATTCATCAGCTATCATAATACACTCAATACATGTATAATCACTTCTTCGAGGTATATTGATGTTATCACAACTTAACCTAGTAATATTTAATTCAATCATTGCACTTCACTACTGAGTCACTTGTTATCTTAAATACTTCACGATTACTATAAATTTCATGAGGTTATTACATTCTAACTTAATTAAGAACTATAATTTAGTAAACTTAGCTTGTCATTCTCTGGCTCTGACGACTTCGTAGCTCTCTGCGCTACATCTGTAGTCCTTGGCCAGCTGGATACTATGGGTCAGCTGAAGTCCTCTCCTTCATCACGTTAGTTGGCTGGCTGGTTACATATTCACCTCCAGGTCGGTCCAACACGAATTTAGCAAGTCATAATCATTTTCTCTCTTGTGCTAATGTCAACATAAAATAACCCCAACAAGTAAGAGTTCATTTTAATGTTTCTTGAAGAACAAATATCTTGTCAATACTCTTATATTTGCTTATTGAGATGACGTTTCCCAAAATATTTAACACTGGGTTCAGTGTATTTCCAATCTTATCTTAATTCTGTTCTTTAAGGTTTAGTAATCTCTGAATTCTGCTTTCTTGGTGACAATTCTTGGCTATTTTTTGTCCCCCAATCTCTATCCTCAAATAAGCTTCGAGGTGTCGTTGCGATCCTTGTCTGACCAGTTGATGAGCGTATTTAATTCAAATCTCCTTATTTTACGCTGCAATTCTTTTCTTCCGAGTTGAACACTGTGTATTATGCCGTATCTTCTTCTTAAAACAGGTAATATTTGAGTATTTCGTTTTAACTTGGCTAATATCTTTCTCTTCTGAGCAGCTAAAATATTCCATGTCCGTCCAGTATCTCGGAAAATTAGTTAGTGTAATAATATATTAATATTTACTTGTTTCTTTTTAAACAATCCACTTGATATTTTTATATTCTCTACTTACAGCCTTTGAAATGGTGCGCTCTTTACTCGATCTTTGCCTCCTGTGAACTTTTAAATTATAGTTCACTTTATATAATTCTGACTAGTGTGGGCTATACCTCCACTCTGACACCATTTCAGAACACGTCAGAAAATGCAAATACAATACAATACAATACAATACAATACAAACATCCTCATATATGCTGTCTCTAGTCTAATCAGTTTAATATCGCAACGCTGATGGTGTACAGCCCATTAGGTATTATGAAGAATCTGCCCAATGACTATCTAAAAATCAACTCACCCAGGAATACAATACTAATAACTAATGCACACACCTATATCTAACCTATTCTGTCCCCTGTTCCCGTCTAATTTATATACAACATTTAGCTTGGGGCCTGAACAGGCATACAGCCCTGAACGTATTTAATTTTACTTAAAATGAGCAATTAATTTACTTGTATAAGAGTGACCTAACTAGTGCATCAAAATATTACTTCACATGCTTATAGAACAAAAGGACTTAAGTTAGCAGCAACTTCTCCACCAGTGACGAATCACACGACCGCTATGTGATGCCTAGCCCATGATTACGGCACACAGCACAGGGATGAAGGTCCTCTGCTCGACTCCTGGATAATTAATTGTCATTGTCTGCTTGATCCTGGTCGTGTCCAGAATTGTGGAGTTACGTCAGAGCATCTACTTCACCGCTTAACGTGATCGTACACACGACTACAACCTTAGTGTTTAGCAATACTGGCTATAGCCTCCACACAGAAATTAGTCCCATCTGTGCGGCACTAATTAAAGGGAACCAGCCCGGTTGTAATCAGTCCTTGACATCAGTTATATCTTACACGGCTCGCACACGTTATTTATACAATTTGCAAATGCGTTAAAAAAATACTTATAATATTTTATATTGTCACTAGCTCTTGTGAGGTAACTCACGGCGATTGTACATTAGTCTGACAACAGTTTCATAAATAAAAACATCTAATATGCTCGCAAATTATGCCACGCCGCACTTGGCATTTCAAAACAGTGGGTTAATAAGACAATGAGATATTGAGTGCACGACTGAGACTCTATGAACGAAAGTCAAGGGAGTATCGACTGAATGAGCCAACTGGTACAAGTGAGCGAATGAGAATGCTTCCTTTCTTGCCACAGAATTTATAGCCTTAAGACGCTGCCTCAAGGGAAAGCCCCGTCTAACACACCACTTTCCTTTGTAACAGCCATCCAGACATCAACGGCCGCTGCTGTAAATATGCACCTCTCTCAATCCAGCACAAGTAAATAATATTATCGACTCCTGGTACTTGATAATTCTGATCTTAATTATGTGTGGTGTCAGATCTGTGGAATGTAGTATAGTGGCAGATTAACTTCCAGATTCTTCCAGCCCTGAGAAAGAAGTTTGTCAACCTGTGACAATTATCCTGTACATCACCTCATTTAAATCTCACCCCCTCCAGTTTGCTGTGCTTTGGTCTGGTGGTTTAGTAGGGGTCTACATGATTGAAATCAAGGCTTGTGGTTCAATTCCAACTCTAGGAATTCGTTCCTTCTGGAGTAATACGGGGTTCTCAAGGCCTATGGCATGCCCATCCCGGGTTCCTTCCTTCACTCCCCGCGACTATGTGGCGTGCTAAATAAAATTATGTCACAGTGTTGTTATAAATAAATTGAAGCATATTATGATATGGTTCAATAAGTTACAGAGCAAAATTTGATGATGAACGGCATCATAGGCAGCTCTTAAATCTATAAAGGCTGCTCCAGTAATTAGCCAATTTTCAATCCCATCCTCAAAATGTAGGGTTAAGCACAATATCTATAAGGTACAGCTCTCTCCTGGCCAAAAACCTACCTGTTTTGGGCTCAGAAGTGGATGGAGTTAATCTGTTAAAGATTATTTCCTCAAAACACTTTATATAGATAGCCCAACAATGAAACTGACCTGTAGCTCTAAGGGTCAGTTGGATAATTTCCAGACTTCAGACGTGCTATGAATTCGTTTTCAGCCATATATTTGGAATTTGATCGTGGCATAAGAAATTGGTCAAAAGCTGTAGAAGCTACTCTTTTGTGTTTTTACCAAAGTGTTTGATCTTGTTCCATATGCATGTCATCAAAGCCAGCAGTTTTACCATTCTTACACCTTCTTTCACAGCCTCCTCCACCTCTGCTAAACCGAATGCAGAGGAGAGATCATTTGTTTCATACTTGTAGTCTCTTTGGATTTTGGACTTCAACAACAGTTGGTGGGCTATTTGACTGGAAGAAACAAATGCATGTAGTTTCCATTTGGACGGTTCATTGTTTAATCTCTTTTATCAGTCTCCAGGCTTTCTGGTTGTTCTGCAACAAGTTCATTTCAGAAACGTTTGCACCCAACAACTTCATTTCCATTCTGTAAGGGCAGTGGTAAAGCTGCAACCTACCTGAATTGTCTGTTCCCCAAATGATGACGATTATTATTATCATCACTATTATTATTATTATTATTATTATTATTATTATTGGTACAAGGTGGATAGATAGATAGATAGATAAGAAATGGGTGAGCCCTGTTTTCGCAGAGCTCCACACGTAGGTCTATGGTACAAGGTGGAACAAAATGTAATGATAATTAAAATTTGAAATGTATCCACTAACTAGAATTTAAAACAAATCATGATGAAATATGATTATGAATAAGTGGATCTAATTCGTGATGCCTTATTTTCTTATAAAAAGATAGAAAAAATAGATTAAGGTAGAATAATGCATTGCCTAGAACTGCAATCATATATATCATTCAAGTTAGAAGTGGCAGGCCATCCCTCTCCCAAATAAACTGACAACAATAAGAGGAACTACGAAGGTACGTAAGACATAGAAGTAAAACAACATATTAAAATACACACAAAAAAAAAGAGTCAATAGAACGAAACATAGTTATTAATAATAATAATCATTTCATTCTTTTACATCCCACTAACTACTTTTACGGTTTTTCGGAGATGCCGAGGTGCCAGAATTTAGTCTCGCAGGAGTTCTTTTACGCGTCAGTATATCTACCAACACGTGGCTAACGTATTTGAGCACCTTAAAAATACCTCCGGAGCCAGGATCGAACCTGATAAGCTGGGGGTCAGAAGGCTAGCGTCTCAACCATCTGAGCCGCTCAGCCCGGCATATAGTTAAGAATAAACTACAAATTAAAAGCAGATAGAAAACACACTTTCATACGCAATAAAAAAGGCCACTATCTCTCATACGATGGATGAAGAGGTCTACTGTCTGCTCGTAATCTTGTAGGATGAGGGAGATGGTATTCGGAAGTTTTTGACTACGGCGCAGATCGGCCAGGTTCATGCACTTCATAAAGATATGCGCCACGGTAAGATGACTGTCGCAAGTATGCACCATGGGAGGAGGGGCTCCCTCCAGTAAGTAGAAATGCGTTGTTATACCATGTCCAATCCGAAGATGACATAATACCACTGCTTCTCTCCGAGAAACCCGAAGGGAGGTCTTCCATACCTACGTAGTTCCTTCTTACACAATTGTACAAAACTATTTTAATCCGCCTAGTCAATACTACTTTGAAAGAAGTTTGAGTGCCAATACGGATTTGACATGAGATTCATAGTCTATAAATTCATAGTGCCTTTTATCCCCCTGTTGCCTTATAAGGTTCCAGCCAGTGATATTCGTTCTTAGCTGAGACATTTTGTCATGTCCCATTTGGAGAATAAGCTGACTGTGATAAAAGGCACTATGAATTTACAGACTATGAATCTCATGTCAAATCCGTATTGGCACTCAAACTTCTTTCAAAGTAGTATTGACTAGGCGGATTAAAATAGTTTTGTACAATTGTGTAAGAAGGAACTACGAAGGTATGGAAGACCTCCCTTCGGGTTTCTCGGAGAGAAGCAATGGTATTATGTCATCTTCGGATTGGACATGGTATAACAACGCATTTCTACTTACTGGAGGGAGTGACCACCTCCTTGGCAGCCCTGTCAGCTACAACCATATGGCTTTGGAGCCACAGAACATGATTCTGGTGCTAGCACTCCCAACACCCAGCAAGCAGGTCTTGGATCTGCTGCACCAGAGGGTGTCGCAGGAAACATACATCAATAGATTGTAACGAACTCAAGGATCTGTACACAGCAGAAACTGCCAGCATTCATTGGACAGTATGTACTGCAGAGCTTCAAGGATAGCATGGAGCTCTGCTGTGTACACACTACAGGTTTCCGGTAGAGAATAAAAAGGAACCTGTTATTATCAACAACCAATGCACAGCCCACGTTCGCTTCTGCCCTCGAACCATCTATGCAAACAACCACTGAATCCGGATACCAGTCAACAACGGACAGGAAGGGGTCTGTGTTCTCTTTTGGGCCAATGCGCAGATCGAGGGTTATTTCAGGTCGTCGTGGTAACCACGGAGGTACCTTACTTGATCGTTTGACAAGACAAGGAACCAAACGTACATCATACAATCTGTGACAACTATCTTAGTATAAACCAACCAGCTGCATTGCTCATGGATAAGCAGCATACATCCGACAGTTTCCATTGTCGAATACGCAGGGATAACTTGGGTGAAGTGGCATCTGCTGCAAATTAGCAGTATAGGACAAAGTATTTGTTTATGTCTTAGGTGTAAAGGCAGCACACCAGATTCAGCGAACAGGCTAGCAATGAGACTTGTTCAGAATGCTCCCGTTGCCAACGAAACTCCACTGTGGTGGAGTTTCACCAGGAAGCTTTGCCATGCTGAGCCATACTCTGCACTGCCGTAGTCTACCCCGGATAAACTACCATATTTCTCCACATAAAAGATGACCCTGAATGCAAGATGACCCCCACTTTTTCCTTCAAAAAAAGTCATTCAGGCTTACAAAGTGCTTTGTGAAATCATAATTTTATTTATAACAAATTTCAAATTTAATTTGAGAAAAAAAATAAACACACAAGGAGTCTTCCATGTAAATCCTACCTACTTCCTTAATAATTTTCATTAGAGGTATCTGATACTGCCTTTGAAAGTTCAGGGAATTCCTATTTATGAGCCCGCATTCGTATCGCATCTACTCCAATAAATATACCTTTGAGCTTTGATAATTAAAAATCAGCCTTGTCAATACTTAGTGTTGTTTAATTAATTATTTTGTATCACCTCATACATCGCACGTTTCGAGAACCTTACTGTCCTCTTCCTCAGCAGATTTTTCTCACTACCAATTATCTCTTGGATGCCTTTACTTATTACTACACATCGAACACCAAAGTTCTAAACATCTCTTAATAGAATTTTTTTTTTTTTAATAATTAGCTTTACGTCGCACCAACATGGTAACGAAGGTATAGGAAAGGCCTAGGAGTGGGAAGGAAGCGGCCGTGGCCTTAATTAAGGTACAGCCCCAGCATTTGCCTGGTGTGAAAATGGGAAACCACGGAAAAGCATCTTCAGGGCTGCCGAGAGTGGGATTCGAACCCACTATCTCCCGGATGTACCCCTCACCGCACAGCCAACTAACCGAGTTAATAGAAATCTAATGTGTGTCATAATTAAAATAAAATATATATTAAAAGCCATAAAAGAACACTAAAACTACACTATCCTATTTACAATTTTCTTGAAATGTCATCCTTGTCTATTACCTAAGAATACAACCAATTTATTAAAATTAGCATCTCATAAAATTTTTGCTAAAATCTTCCAATTTAGAGATCATGTCAGTTAAATTTTGCTGGTATTTCCATCTATCCTCAAAAACCACTAGAGTTGTAGCTCTTCACTCATTAAATAATAATAATAATAATAATAATAATAATAATAATAATAATAATAATAATAATAATAATAATAATAATAATAATAATAATAATAATAATAATAATAATAATAACAATAATAATAATAATAATAACAATAATAATAATAATAATAATAATAATAATAATAATAATAATAATAATAATAATAATGAAAAAATCAAAACACTATGGTTAAGTTAATAAATTCATATTGCATCTCATGTTATGGCATTCCGAACTTGCATTTTTCAAGCACAAATCACAATTTCATGTCTGACTTCTTTAAAGCGTCCTTGTTGCGTGTCACTGAATGCCTATCTTGTACAGTACACCTACCTTTGTCTTCACGTCAATGCTGAATAATGGCTTTAGATATCCCAAATTTTCTTGCGGCTGAGGAATTATTCTTCATTTCCACGTTGCTTAATACCCATTCACTTAAAATTGGCATCATAATACTGAAAAGAACCTGTTGAAAATTTGCCGGCTATACTTATTCCACGTGTCTACAATATGACGATCCATCGAAAGTATTCCTGTTGTCTATAAAACTCTTATTAAGCGTTAGGTGTAACCAGCTGCTGCTAGACGGAACGTCTCACTTGCCGGCTTCTGCCGGTTTCAGCGGCTAGCGATGTAGACCTACAGTATAATAAAGACGTGGACATTGATGTTCAATGAGTTTTGTGTGCCGTGAAATGGCCATTCCACCCATGCATTTTTCACGTCCATACCTTACAATTTCATCTTCAACTTCTGTAAAGCGTCCTTGTTGCAGGCCACTGAATGCATTTCTTGTACAGTGTGCAAAGCTATCTTTGGCTTTACGTTAACGCCGAACACTGGCTTTAGTTATGCCGTATTTTCAAGCAGTTCCACAATTATTCTTCATTCTCGCGTATTTAATAATTATTAACTTAAAATTTTCATCATAATATTGACGAGAACCAGTTGAAAATCTGCCAGTAATACCTGTTCCATATGTGTCTACAATAAGATTGTCCATCGTGAAAATATTTCTGCTGTCTATAAAACTGTTACTTTTACTAAGCGTCAGGTTCAGAAGACGCTTAACAACTCTGGCACTGAGTAAACGTGGCTATTCTAAGAATTCTACGGGTCGAATCCTTACTATTCCAATTCGAATGACATTTCCTGTGCAACTGGGGCTCAGAAGTATGGTCCATTATGGTTATGCTTGCAATTAGCCCAAGAGAGTTGATGCCATTCTGTGGATTTGAGAAACGTTTTTGTAGAGGCTAGTAGAATGTCATTCTGTCTTTAATATTACCCGAGAACCAGTGGCGTTACACAGAAGCACTGTACAATCGACTGCCGCGGCTAGCAATGTATAATAAAGATGCGGATGTTGAAGGTTGTGTTTTATGCGTGTGCGGGGGGTGAAGGGAACTAGCGTGGTTACCGTTGTAGCTGCCAATGGTGTTCATTAGTGTTACATCAAGAATGCAAGATAACTGGTGATTTTTCACATTAATTCTGAGAAAAAACTGTCGTCTTGGATTCAGAGAACATGGTAAGTGCCTGATAAAATCATAGGAGCATTGTGCAGTCTGCCCCAATTAGTGCCGCAAAGAAACTTCAAAATATTCAGCTTCTTAGCGAGTTTGGCTTTTAACTGATGCACATGTAGCTCCCATAATAATTTACTACCGAAAAGGAGCCCAAGAAATTGGTGTCAACTATAGGAAGAGTGACACCCCCTAAATAAAGATCAGGAGGGGGTGAAGAGTGCGCTTCCAGCAGAAGTGAACAACAGAGGTTTTTGCAGTTGAAAACCGAAGGCCATGTTCTAAGGTCCAATGTTCCGCTCCCCTAATAGTTTGCTGTAATTGTCACTCTGCGGCTGCCATGCCATACTTTGTGAGCTATAATGTAGAGCAAAATCGTCTACATATAGCAACGGCATTACTGCCAAACCAGCAGCAGCGACAATACCGTTTATGGTAATCGTGAACAGAGCGACACTGAGAACCGATCCATGTGGGACCTCATTTTCCTGAACATAGTATTGCAAATATGTCCTCCCTACCCGGACACGGAATAGATAGAGGGACATAAATTCGCAATAAAAACCGGCAAGTTATAGGACTAAAAAGTGATGCAAGTGTGTAATGGACTAGTATAACTTGGAAACAATTCTCTAAATCCATGGGTAAATAGTGAAAATATCGAGCTTGATTAGTAGGTAGTGTTATTATTATTATTATTATTATTATTATTATTATTACTTGTGAGGTGTGGCTATATATGCTGGTATTTCGATTTATGAACTTGTTTACATCTATTTTTTTTCATTTTTTTGCTAGTGACTTTACGTCACACCGGCACAGATAGGTCTTATGGCGATGATGGGATAGGAAAGGACTAGGAGTTGGAAGGAAGCAGCTCTGTGGCCTTAATTAAGGTACAGCCACAGCATTTGCCTGGTGTGAAAAATGGGAAACCACGGAAAAGCATCTTCAGGGCTGCCAACAGTGGGATTCGAACCCACTATCTCCCGGATGCAAGCTCACAGCCGCGCGTACCTAACCGCACGACCAACTCGCCCAGTCGTCTATTATTCTTCTTCTTCTTATTATTATTATTATTATTATTAATATTACGGTATCTACGTAGTTATGTACGACAGGTTGTCAGTACAGGCTTTATTTGGTATAAATTGTGGTCATATCATTATTTGTCTATTGTATGATCTGTCTTGTGTAACAGAACATGTGAGATTATGTCCCGATACTTCTGATGTATGTTTATTAACACATGTAAGAATATGTAATTAATTAATAGTATATAATTTATTATTACCTGTAAATATGATGTAATGTTGTGCAACACAGGGTAAGAGTCTAGAACAACACACCTTTGTCACTAGCGTTTTACAAAATGTTATATTCATTTGTATATAGGTTATTGGAGACTATAGAAGATACGCAAAAGCAAGTTGTGTTATACTTTTCTGGAAGCCAGGCAAGGTATATAAAGGATGGTCTTGGGTTGTTTAGTCGAGGTGTTAGTGAAAGTTGTTAGTCGAGTTACGTGAACTCATGTTGTGGTAATTCCGTTGAAGTGGTTGCGTTGGTACATGTGATCTTGTCAAGTGTTCCATGGTTGGTTGACTGCTAATGTAGCAATCAATTGAGTTCTAGATGGTGGTTCATTTGATGTGCAACTATTAACATTCATATAATTTGTAAATAAAACTGTGTACACAATGGTGACGATGGATAGGAAAGGCCTAGGAGTGGGAAGGAACTGGCCATGGCCTTAATTAAGGTACAGCCCCAGCATTTGCCTAGTGTGAAAATGGGAAACCACAGAAAACTATCTCCAGGGCTGCCAACAGTGGGATTCGAACCCACTATCTCCCGGATTCAAGCTCACAGCAGCACGCCCCTAACCACACGGCCAACTCGCTCGGTATATCATCATTTGAACTGTCGAGATATGTTTACATAAAATTATTCAATACGTTTAAGACAATAGTCTTCTCTCCACTTTTCAGAATGTCCCCTCGCTTATGCTTTACACCACCAGCCATCAAAGCAAACTCACTCAAGGTCATGCAATCGCGCATGGCTTTCCTCACGGCTAACAGCTACCGATATGAGATAAATAGGAATTTCTGCGAGCAGATATCAGATATTTCAGTTACTGACCAGATGGTTAGAACAATAATATAATTTTCAATTTAAAAAAGCTTTCGCATTCAATACGTTATACTTTTAAACTTCAAACTTTCAGAAACAACTCTTATTTTAAAATTTAGAAATGGACTATTTTCTGGGGAGACGAAGAAGGATAGAAGTGTGAAGCAGTCGAAGTCACATGGTTTTGTTTATGCTTACTTTATTCTCTAGTTGGAAAGAGTTTAGGGAAGCTGGATCCCATGCCTTCACGCTGTGCTTGTTCCCAGGGAGCTGCCCCCGAGGGAATCTAAAGTTAAAGACTCTAGTGGCAGACAACTTTGGGCAGGTTGTAGACATTTGACTCCAGCCATGCCCAAAAACATTCTCTCTGAATGCCACACACTGCGATCAGGGGCCTCTGTAGCCGAACCAAGCTGCCAGCAGGTATTGCCGGGGTCCGATGTTGGACGATCCCTAATACGGGCTGACTAATGCTGTGAGCACTAGGATTCCCTCAAACCACCCGCAATAGCATGTACCCCATAGCGTGTACAGAGTGATAAGTTTAAATTTTAAAAAATTAAAAAACAATAATAATATGTGCTTCTGGCATTCGGCTGTGCAGGTACCTACGTTGTCAGGCAGATACAACTGGTGGGTATATATTAACTTACTCACCATTTGTTAGTTATACTTTCTGTCGTTTGCATTCCCCTCCCAGGTAACATTTGGCAAGTTCAGATCACCCGCTACATAAACGTTCCTTCTGTGCCGGTCCCCACGTAACTGATTATCTTATCAAATAATTCTGCATGAGCATCAGCACCAGCCTTGCCAGATCTGTACACGCCAAAACCATCAAGTTGACTATTATCTTGAGAGATAAATCTTACACCTAGAATTTCATGTTTCTCATCTTGAACTTTTTTGTAGCTTACGAATTATTCTTTCACCAGTATGAACACTCCCTCTCCTATCGTTCCTAACCTGACTCTACGATAAGCACTACTCCAGTTCAGTGAGAAAATTTCCACATCCATAACATCACTTCTCAGCCATGATTCAATTCCTATTACTATATCTGTTAAATATATATATCAAATTACTTAATTCTATTCCTTCCTTTGCAATAATTTTGCAGTTTAACACTAACAATGTTATGTCATCTTTACTTGTCTTCAGTAATTGCAGTAAAGACATGAATGAAGGAGAGAACGTTTAAGTCACTAGTAAGACTGCAATTAGAGTATGGTCCCAATGTATTAATCAATTTGAGAACTGAGAACTGGAGGAGATCCAAGGAAAAGCAGCGTGATTTGTTTTTGTGATTTCTGACAAACGGGTAGTGTTACAAAAATGTTGCAAACCTTGGGCTGGAAAGACCTGGGAGCTAGAAGAAGAACTGTTCGATTAAGCAGTATGTACAATTTACGAACTGCAACGTATGTATTGATACAGTTAAAACTAAGAAACAATGTTAGGTTTCGGTGATGTGTATTGATTGGGTGGACCAAAACCTAACATTGTTTCCTAGTTTTAAGCAGTATGTTCCGAGATGTCAGTGAAGAGATGGTATAGACGAATAAGTTTAAATAGACTTTCTAAAAGTAGCTATGAAGATAAAAGTTGGTGAAGAGGACAAATTGGCACAAATATTAATTTACAAGGAGATTAATTAAGAATTGTGATAATTTACCAAGGGAAATGTTGGTAAAATTCCAACTTCTTTTAAATCATTTAATAAAAGACTTGGTAAACAACTGATAGGCAATCTACCACCTCGGTGACAGCCCTAAATGCAGATTAGTGGTAACTTATTTGATTTTAACCAAACTACTTGAAGAAAAGTCAGAACCTGTATCAGCCTTCTTATTTAAAATCAATTGAATGTATAACAGAGAGAGAGAGAGTGAGCATGCCCGCACACACATCAAGGCTATTTTCTTATCATACATAAAAATTCCTCATAAAAATGTAATTATGCTCTTATTTAATTTTAATTTCTGTACTCAATTTTACATTTCACTGCAGATTAAAAAACCACTATGATACACTTAATTAATGCTGATCAGTGGAGACTAATTATGACTGATTGAAATTCATACTAGAGGGCTGGACAGTAGGACTGAAGAGGTACATGTGTCAAGAACAGTATTTATATTTGAGTTTCAGAATTATGTAATTTATCTCAGCCATAACTAAAAGAAAATTTTAATGAGAGAAAATTTGCGAGTTTGTTGTGAATTATACCAATATAAATGCTCCGTTATTGGACATTATAAATTTTCCAGCTAACTCATTCCTGGTTGCCAGCGTTTCACCCCCGTGTGCTAGGCTGGGCTCATCAGTTGGTACCTAGCACACCTACCAAATTCCCTAATGGGAATCAACATCTATACCATCTGATGGCCAAGCAGGCATCAATTTTTGATAATGAGACAAAGTCTCTCATAGTGCACTGACACTGCCGGTGGCTACAATTAGCCTACGCAGTGACCTCCACGGTATGCACTAGCCAGCGTCTTGGTAGGTGTGCTAGGTACCAACTAATGAGCCCAGCCTAGCACATGGGGGCGAAATGCTGGCAACCAGGAATGAGTTAGCTGGAAAATTTATAATGTCCAATAACGGAGCATTTATATTGGTATTATAAATTTACTCATTCGGAACAAATATTTCAAATTCCCTATGGGAATCAACATCTATATCATTTGTTGTGAATGATCGTGCTAAAACAGCTACTATCAAGTGTACTCTAATGAGCATTTTTAACAGTTTAAATAGAGTTACTCCTCTCTACCAAGGATTCGCCTCATTAGTCTATCCGTGTCAATTTGCCTCACAAGGGTTGTTCAGAGGCTGCAGTTGCAGTCAACAACTATCTGCAGTTTTTTTTTTTTTTTTTTGCTAGTTGTTTTACGTCTTATGGCGACGATGGGACAGGGAAGGGCTAGGAGTAGGAAGGAAACGGCCGTGGCCTTAATTAAGGTACAGCCCCAGCATTTGTCTGGTGTGAAAATGGGAAACCACGGAAAACCATTTTCAGTGCTGCTGACAGTGGGGTTCGAACCTACTATCTCCCGAATACTGGACACTGGCCGCACTTAAGCGACTACAGTTATCGAGCTCGGTATCTGCAGTTTTAAGGATGGGGGAAATTTGAGCCCAGTGTTAACATGCTAAACAAATTTCTTGGTTACCAAAAGATGTCATGGTCTACCCAAACAGTAAGAAATAGGTTTTATCATTATGTTAACCTCTACTCTTGGTACTGTGGCAAGAGCCATCTCAAGTTTCGGTACATGATATTTTTTTAAATTTTTCTTTTGCTATTGGTTTTAAGTCACACCGACACAGATAGGTCTTATGGCGACAATGGGATAGGAAAGGGCTAGGAGTGGGAAGTGGCCGTGGCCTTAATTAAGGTGTGAAAATGGGAAACCGCAGAAAACCACCTTCAGGGCTGCCGACAGTGGGGCTCGAACCCACTATCTCTCAGATGCAAGCTCACATCTGTGCGCCCCTAACCGCATGGCCAACTCGCCCGGTCACATGATAAAATTAGAGCCCCTATTTTTTGGTATTAATGATATCTGCAAAGTTTTCGTGATCATTTCTCAGGTTGTATCATCATTTAGTTAGTCTAGATATCCAATAATTCCAAGTTTTGAAACCACAAATTGGATCATAAACAGGATTTGGACATTTCTGTAAATGAATAATGAAATATGCAACATAACTGCTGCAAAATTTGGATTTTCCCCAGTAAAACATTTTTTTTTTTTGATTTGGCAAATAGATGTGATGTGCTTCTGCAAAAGCAGATAGCCCCTCTCTTTTGAAGAGCCATGAGCAATTTGAATTTGATGATAAAATGTGAAGTGCAAGAATAAAAAATGTAAATTTTCAATAATATTCTATGTTCAGTTACTATAGAATACAACAAAATTTTACAATTACTAATTAACGCAACATGTTTTTATTACTAAATAACCACTGCTAAGCATGTTACTTTGGGGAATTTTACATCACCACAAAACAGGGGCTCCAGACATAACACAGGATGGAATGTTCACCACTGACACAAGGAATTATTTTCCAATGACTGTCACTGGTGTCATGTTCCTGTCAATCATTGGCCACCTATCTGGTGAGAATCCAGAGAGCCTGATACATTTCATACATAATGTACAAGTGAAGTGTCAGGGCAAGGTGGAATGTAAATATTTAAAGGTAGCACATGAAGTCAGGGTACACCTCTCCTGGTCAGTCTGGAAAATCTCAAGGCTCAATACCAAGACAATATCCTTCACTCCTTCGTGAAACCATATTGCCAACAAATCAGAGAATTCATCATCTCATACATGTCAAAGTGCTGATCTACAATCCAGGCATCATCAGTTTCTATTATCACAATGGCAATATTCCTCATTGTTCTCCAGAAATCAATTAAAACAAAAAGAGGGTGTGACAGACAAGTGGCTTCTCACCAAGGCGGCCATGGTTCAAATTCTGGCCAATGCATATGGGATCTTTTAAATGAAAAGTCACATCCCTGAGGTTCAAATTTCACAAAAAATTGGAGATACTATGGCTAGGATCACAATATCGTTCATCACATTAAATTACAAGCTTGACTGCTTGAAAACAGACAAAATGATAGAAAGTATGTCAAAAAAAAAAAGATACATGACTGCAAGGCAATGAGTTATCAGGTAAACAATAAAGTTGGCTTGCATAATATAAACTGGAAACATATATTTAAATCTTAAACAGACAATTTGTTTTGCCGTTGAGCAATAGGTACTGCAGATAAGGTGGTACTTCTGTATAAAGTTCAGGTGTTGTAATCATAGAAAAATAGTTTTACAATATCTGAAGTAGCAGAGAGGAAAGATCCTTCCTTGGTGCAAGGCACCAACTCACCCACCCAAAGAAGTTATATTGAAGAACTAAAACTGAGACAGCCTCACTCAAACTATAGAATGCCACCATTTTCTTTGTTTCTACTGGCCAACTGTGATTGACTGTGAAGAAGGCAATGTTCATATTGTCTCCGATAGAGCTCTCATGATGTGTTGTCACGGGGTTACAACATTCAGTGAAAATAAGGAAAGAGCAGCATTTCAACCTGCGTAAGTTGATCATTAAAGCATGCATCAATTAACCTTACTTTTCTGTCACATTTTAGCTGGACTGCAGGAGATGCTAGAGGTCTGTTGGCCGCTTTGCAGCCCTAACCCAGGGGCTTATGACGCCAGACCCTCTTTGCTTGGTCCAAGCCCCAATGGTCTTGCCACAAGCCAAACCTAACCAATCCAGCCCAATGGTCTTGTCACTAACCAGACCTATCCTTTCCAGACCAATATTTTGTAGCTGTAACCCACGTATAATGCTGACATTGGTAAGCCTGTGAACTCGCAGCTGTTGCCATACTGAATCTATAACCTATACTTCCTGAACCGAGTAACGTCAGTAATATTACTGTGTAGTTACCCTGTCAATACTGTGATCATCAACCAACGGCAGAAATTGTTATGCACATTGGTGCCAGACATCTTGTATCCTTTCTCCCCAAACTGCTTCCATGTAAATATATATTATATGCTTGTAAATTCCTAAATTTTCTAATAGAGTAGCGTCAGTGATTCATGTCAGACCACCACTGCTGGACATTGTTAAAATGCCCTGTGGTCTTATGCACTGGTGCCGACTACTTATATCTTTTACCTTAAAATGCCCCCGTGTAAATATGTTAATATAATCCTTTTTAACTCCATATTATTAATGAACATTATTTTTCTCATTGAAATTTTAGTAACATTTTCCTAACATTTTTGATAGTGTAACATCAATATTTCATTCGGACCACTGCTGCTGGATACTGTTAAATACCCTGTGGTCTTACCTATTGGTGCCAGTCACTTAGCTTTCCCTTAGACTGCCCCCGTGTAAATATGTTAACCTTTGTAAAAAACATACCCTAACATTTTGACGCTGTTATCCTTCACAACTGGTATTTACAGCCAACGGCTGATATGTTGATATCCATAATATCACTGAACATTGTTTTTCTCATTGACTATCCCTACTGTAATATATCAATATTATTTCTTAGTAATTACAATTTAATTACAAATCAGGTACCTGATTCATGCCTTAAGGTAGTACTGTCACTGATGATGCCTTCAATGAAAGGCAAAACATGTCTCATATGGAAATAAAGATAAATTCCTAATTGTTTAAAATTTTAATGTATTGAATAGGTGATATTATAAACTAATTAGCATCCTATATATAGTATCTTCAATACGAATCCATAATGATATTTATCACTTAGAATTTGAGAAGCTTGTAGTGTACATACTGTGACCACGATTCAATCTGGGTGCCAGCAACTATCAGTTACTATCCTGAAAGAGTTTTTCAATTTTTTCTCCAGTCATTTGTGATAGCTACTGAGTGTAAATAGTGTTAAACAGTGTAGTGTAATTTTGTATAATGTGGTGACAAAATTGTGATGAATTAACTCTTGGATTACTCGCTGCCCTCTACAATGGCAAGTTATAGGCCTACGTGGTGAGTACATTTTTTCTATTTTATTTCCGGAAAATGTCATATTTGAGAGAATGTGTTTATTATTTGGAATATTTGATAACGTTTCATTTGTGTGTTATGCAAATAAACGATCAAATAGTATAAGCTACACAAATAATACACTGACATAACAGGCTTCAATGCTGACCTTCAGCGACTTAATGCTTACTCCTTGAAAAATTCCCTCCTTCTTAACCCCTCCAAGACACAAGCAATCATTATTGGCTCTCAAAAACTGTTGCCCACACTAAGATACGAAACTATTCCTCCAGTTATACAGAATGGTAGAGTTATTTCATTCAGCCAAACTGTGAGAAATCTTGGAGTGACAATGAACTAAACTTTAAATTGGTCTGAATATATTAAGAATGTGTGTAAAATAAAATAAATTTCGATACTTCATTCAGTAAAAAAAAAACAGCGATATTTTACCTTGAAATGTGAGAGTCAAACTCATATAAATGCTAGTGTTTCCCGTCCTCGACTACTGTGACGTCATTCTGGTAGACGCAACAAAAGAGCAGACTTCAAAACTTAAGTGAGCGCTTAATTGTTGCCTTAGATTTATATACAGTCTGAGTTATGATACACATGTCACCCCATACTATCATACTATTTCATGGCTGAAACCTGACAAATGACAAACGTATCACATACTGATACAGATATACAGACTGCTCTCTGAAGACAGACCACTATACATTTCATCCCCGTTTAAGTATTTGTCCTCCTTTCACAGCAGTAATACCCGCTCTGGTTCCTCCCTTTCTATTCCTGTTCACCGATCCTCTATGTACAACAATTCCTTTGTTGTGGCGGGTTCTAGACTTTGGAATTCCCTGCCTGTCAGTGTCAGAAATTCCACCTCATTACTTAAATTTAAGACTGCTTGCCGAGATTACCTGCTGAATGCAGCTGACTAACTTGTAATGTAATGTATTGTGTATGTAATGTATTTTTGTGTAGGTTAATATTTACTATATAATATTATGTACTCAAACTCTGCTCTCAATGATGTATCACTACAGTGGTTAAGTGTAAGAGGGGGCCAAGAGCCCTAACTTTGCCACCAACAAAGGCATTAATAAATAAATAAATAAATAAATAAATATGAAATGGCACATATGCAATTTTTGAAGTGACACTGGATAAATTGAAAAATAGTTTTACTTGTAAATAATAATGCAATTTACATTGCAACGTATAATTTTATGCAAAGTTTAACACAATATAATATTTAAGCGGGTGTAGGTTGGCAAAAACTATTTGTTTTTTAAAGAAAAGTTTTACTGAAAATTCCCCACTATGCAGGAATTTCTCATTTATGACCTCCCCACTTAACGGGTTGAACACCATAACAGTCAAGACACAAGGCTCACAATAATAATGTACATCTCTCCAGATATGGCAACGGAAGATGTAATAGACACTCTTCTACGGACAATAAGACATGCAGCAAATCAAAAGAATGTAATATTAGCTGGAGACATCAACTGCAGGACTGACAAGACAAGTACAAAGACTGATCTGGTTTTGGAAACTCTAGAGGAAGAAGGATTCATGCTAGTTGACGAAAAAACTTTTAAAACCTATTTCACGCATAACGGGGCAAGCATCATAGATCAAGTGTTTTACAGCGGAAAGGCGATACGCACATTAAAACAATAGGGCCTGTGGGCCTCAGGAGCTTCTACCATTCGAAAACACATCCTTATGTACGAGAGCGAATCAAAAAGTAAGTTATACTTCCAAGTTATGTCCATTTATAAAACCACCTACACATAGGCAACACAGCTATGACAACTTACGTTCACTTTCCCACATAGTCCCCAAGAGACTGTAAACATTTCTCGAACGGTCAACCAACTTTTCAGTTCCAGATGTGTAGAAATCACCTCCAGCGCTATGTAACCACCTGGAGAGCTGCTTTCACCTCCTCATCGTTTCAGAATCATCGTCCACCAAGATCCTTTTTCAGCTTACCGAACATATGATAATCGCATGGTGCTAAGTCTGGACTGTATGGAAAATGTTGCCATACCCCCCCCCCACTTGAATCGCTGGAGTAGTTCAGACGTTTGGTGGACCGTGCGAGGTATGCATTATCGTTCAAAAAAATCACACTGGCGCTCAATTTTCCCTGCAGCTTTTCTTTAATTGCCTTACGCAACTGGTTCAACGTTTGACAATACGAAGCCAAGTTGACTGTCGTGCCTTTCGGCATAAATTCTACGTGCACCACAACCTCCATGTCAAAGAACACTGTCCCCACTACCTTTCCTGCTGAAGGTGGGACCTTGGCCTTCTTTTGTGGTGGTGATGTGTTCACCCATTCCATCGATGTTCTCTTTGTTTCGGGGGTGAAGTGGTGGATCAACATTTCATCACCTGTGATTATTCGCCGCAGAAACTTGTTGCCCTTCACAGAATACCGTTGCAAAAATGCCAGTGACGATTGGAAACGTCCCTTGTGAGCATTGGTGAGCAGATCTTTGACACAGTTTACGAAATCCAAAGTGGTGGTAAACAATGGAGAATACACTGCCATAAAAAATGTTCAGCATGCTGGCAATTTCCTGCAGGGTTATGTGCCGATTCTCTCTAATAATCCCATCCACATGGTCAAGATTTGAAATGGAACTGGACGTTGTGGACCTGCCTTCGAGGTATTCATCCGCGAGATCCGTGAGTCCGGCATCAAATTGCTTACACCACTTTACAATACCTGGGCGAGAAATTGCACGCTCACCATATACAGTAGTGATTTCACAATGAATGTCCGTGCAATTGAAATCTGATCATTGCACGCACCTCCAATTTGGAGTGAACATCCAGTTGGCGCACCATTGAGCCTAGCCCACTCTGAACACACAATACAACGGTATACCACACCAACCTTCCTATCGGACGTGTCAGCAGTTACTGTAACTTGCTCCACATTGGCCACAGTCATGACACACAGCGTGCTCTCGCAATAAGCTAGTGTAACGTACTTTTTGATTTGCCCTCGTACACAGGGATACTGAGACAGGCAACGCGTACCCAGCGGCATTCAAACAATTCGGCAAACGTTTGATCTCCCTAGCCACTCTCTTGCCTAGCAGGGGGTGATTTATGATGGCAGTGGGCTTTAAAATGGAAATTTGCATTCCCCTTCAGAAATCCTCACAGCTCTGTTGCCAATGCACCTCTTGTTAAATAGACATCAGTCTCTCTTTTCAGCTCAGACAATTCACACTTGGTTTGTTCGCTGTTTGAAAGTTTTGGATTATTTCTTTGCTTCGTTAATTAATATTCGTGAAGTGTGTTGTTTTTCACTTCGCTTCATGCAGTAATGTGGAGGCCGTGGGAATCACACCTGGAAATTATCGCATCAGAAAATCCTGAATTAAATCTGCCAGTGCAGGCAAACGATTCTCAACTGAGCACCAGTAACAGTGATATTCGACCGAGTAGTACTGGTTCCGTGTCCGCGAGTGATACTCAGCCGGGTAGCAGTGGTTCCGCGCCCGCGAGTGATATTCAGCTGAGCAGCAGTGGTTCCGTGTCTGCGAGTGATACTCAGCCGAGTAGCAGTGGTTCCGTGCCCACAATTGATATTCAGCCGAGCAGCAGTGGTTCCGCGCCCACGAGTGATACTCAGCCGGGTAGTAGTCGTTCCGCGGAGAAAAGAAAGGCGACTACAACTTTAAGTAAGCAAAGTCAATGGCTGGTATGTAACACATCCGAATACGTTATGAAGAACAACGTTCGCAAGGGTTATATTTCTGAGACAGCTAAAATGTTGAAACTTAACAGGAAAACTGTAAGTAAAATAGTAAAGAGGGGACCTACAACTCCGAAAAGGTGTGGTAATAATAGGGTTATCTTTAATAAAATTGATGATTTTTGCTGTAACTTGGTGAGACGCGAGGTATATGCATTCTTTACTGAAGGTAAGTCACCAACCGTACAGGAACTGTTAAAACATTTGAAAAATGTGTGTGGCTTTCCTTATGAAAAAACTACTCTACGACAGCTGTTGAAAAAACTTGGGTTTTGTTTCCGTATTCTGAAGAAAAACAGATTGTAATGGAATCTGCTAGAATAGTAGCTTGGCGATATAAATTCATAGACCGTCTCCGGAAGTTGCATTCCGAGGGATGCAGAGTTGTCTATCTAGATGAAACTTGGTACGATACTCATGACATTGTGAAGAACGGGTGGGATGATGGAACTTGTAATTGCATACTGAAAGCACCAACATCACGAGGCAAGCGTATCATGGTATCGAATGCTGGAGGCAGTAAGGGCTGGGTTGAGAAATTGCCTTTATTTATCGGCTAAAAACATCGGAGACTGCAAAGCTGATAGCCATGACGAAATGACAGCTCAAGTTTTCGAAAACTGGTTTAGGTCTCATCTTCTAGAGAACCTACCACGTGACCGAAAATGTGTAATCGTGATGGACAACGCAAGCTATCATTCGCGGCAGCTGATTAGGTTTCCTTCCATGAACACTAATATTAAGGACATTATTAAGTTTATGGAGTACAATAACATTCCCGTGCCAAAACCTGTACCCATCAAGGCAGTTATGTTGCAGGAAATCAAATCAACCACTATCAGTAAAAGTACGCTGTAGAGGAGATCGCACCCTCATGTGGACACGAAGTTTTGTGACTCCCTCCATATCACTGTATTTTAAACCGCACAGAAATGATCTGGTCTCAGCTGAAGGCGTATGTTAGGAAAAATAATGTTACGCCAACTTTCAGTGCTAGTGTGTGTCAACTTGTACATGAAGGAGCTGGAACGATCGGTCCTGAGAGGTGGTCTGCTTGTGTTCGAAGCACCATTAAGATAGAAGAGAAGTACATGAAACACGACACGGATAGCAACAAAGATAGATTTGTAATTCACCTAGCAGACAATGACGAGGACGACGAATAGAGGTAAGGTAGATACTGTGTTTGTTTTAAAAGTAGCTAAGTTTGCTGGCAATTTTTTGTCCGAACTACATACTCCCATATTTATTATTATTATTATTATTATTATTATTATTATTATTATTATTATTATTATTATTATTATTATTATTATTATTATTATTTCTTAATCTGCTTAAACTCCAGGATTGGTTTTCCCTTTGACTCAGCAAGGGATCCTACCTCTACCGCCTCAAGGGCAGTGTCCTGGAGCGTGAGACATTGGGTCGGGGGATACAACCGGAGAGAATGACCAGTACCTCGCCCAGGTAGCCTCACCTGCTATGCTGAACAGTGGCCTTGGTGGGGGATGGGAAGATTGGAAAGGATAGGCAAGGAAGAGGGAAAGAAGCGGCCGTGGCCTTAAGTTAGGTACCATCCCGGCATCTGCCTGGAGGAGAAGAGGGAAAACATGGAAAACCACTTCCAGGATGGCTGAAGTGGGAATCGAACCCACCTCTACTCAGTTGACCTCCCGAGGCTGAGTGGACCCCGTTTCAACCCTCGTACCACTTTTCAAATTTTGTGGCAGAGCCGCGAATCGAACCCGGGCCTCCGGGGGTGGCAGCTAATCACACTAACCACTACACCACAGAGGCGGACAATTATTATTATTATTATTATTATTATTATTATTATCATCCCAATCCCTAGTTCATGATTTTACTTTTCCTTTGTCGGGCAAGTTGGCCGTGCGGTTAGTGGCGCGCAACTGTGAGCTTGCATCGTGGAGATAATGGGTTCAAGCCCCACTGTCGGCAGCTTTGAAGATGGTTCTCCGTGGTTTCCCATTTTCACACCAGGCAAATGCTGGGGAAGTACCTTCATTAAGACCACGGGCACTTCCTTCCCACTCCTAGGCCTTTCCTAGCCTATCGTTGCCATAACAGCTATCTGTGTTGGTGCGACATAAAACAAATTGTAAAAAATTGTGGTACTTTTCCTTTCTTTACTGAAAGCGAGACACTGATATTAGCAGCATCAAATTAATATTTTAATAGGCCTACTTTGGTATCAATTTAAGTTTAGTCTTTGTCGAGTTTATTTGCCAATTCCTTCTTCCTGTTTTTTCTTTCTTTCTTTCTTTCTTCTAACATCTGCAACCACCGCACGGGTTAAGCACGAAACCAATTATTCTGCGATATTGGTTTGTGCTGTGATTCATGATCAAGTTTTTATAGCCTATTTATATTTTGACTTTAGAATAAATTAAATGTTAACATGTTTAAATAATCGACGCAAAATATGACAACCTTGCTTTTGACAGCGCTCACTTGCCTTTTAAACGACACGCGCCCCTTGTGTCCAGAGGAAAGGAACCGACTGACAACCCTCATTATCACTAGGGTGGTCGGACTGACAACCCTCATTATTACCAGGGTGGGCCAAGTTTTGAGATCAGAAGATACCGCAAGGGTATGCGTTGAGCGTCAGGACTATACAAATAGCACCACTGGCAGCATTAGTAAAACCGTCTCCAGAGCTACGTCCTTCCAGAAATTTAGACCTGACAAAATTGCAGGACCCAACAAGTATTGAAGAAGCAAAAGCCCTCATCAATCAGGATCAATTACATGATGCCATTCAGTGTATCAGCCGGTTGACCAGCAAAACATTCATCTCCAGAAGAAAGAGACATGCACAAAAATGGTTTAGTACAGAGTTCTTCATTACTCGGAAAGTAAAACTGCATGCATTGCATAGAGCAAAGTGCACAAATGACAGAAAAGACATGGAAGACTAAAAGAGCTGAGCACACTGAAGCTGAAGCTAGGGAAACAATACAAGTAGCGAGAACAGAGCCCTTCTTAGCTCTAATAAAGAGAGAAGCTCCCAAGGTGAGACAGATACCGATGGAGACATAGGTGAATCATTTCTCCAGCATCCTCAACAAGAATGGAACACAAACAGACCACGCAGTCACGGCTCTACAAATAACATTACCACAGTATCCACCCAAATTACCGCAATGGGAATACAAATCAATATCACGGCTGCTAAGAAAGGTAAAGCAGCACAGCCTGACAAGATATTCATGCAACACACAAAAGAGACGTAAGATCTACTTTTCCCAATACAGGCAGATCTGTTTAATAAGTGTTTGATGTCTGGCTCCCTGGCTAAATGGTTAGCGCGCTGGCCTTTGGTCACAGGGGTTCCGGGTTCGATTCCCGGCAGGGTCGGGAATTTTGACCATCATTGTTTAATTTTTCTGGAACGGGGGCTGGGTGTATTTGTTGTCTTCATCCTCATCACGATGCGCAGGTCGCCTACGGGAGTCAAATCAAAAGACCTGCACCTGGCGAGCCAAACCCGTCCTAGGATCTCCCGGCACTAAAAGCCATATGCCATTTCATTTCATTTCATTTCATTTCATTTCAGTGTTTGATAACAGACACCATTTCCGTCAGTTGGAGAACAGCCCAAATGACAATACTGTATAAAAGGACGGAAGATCCCAATTCTTCTAGAATCTACAATATTGAAGCTTTTCTCTAAAATTTTAACTAAAAGACTAGCGAAGCAGATGGACATGTTCATACCGGAGTGCCAATTCGGCTTTTGAGAGGGAAGAAGCACTCTACAAGCAATGACTTTACTGCAAGTAGAAGTGGAACAGGCCTTGAGGCACCATAAAGGGAAATATCATGTGGTCTTCACAGACTATAGAAAAGCTTTTAACTGGAATATCCTCATACACAAACTAAAAGGGGTGCTGGGAGACTCTCACCCACTGGTGAGAATAGCTGAGATAATTCTAGCATACAACCACATAGTTATAAACAACGGCGTTGTCCTGTCAGAAAAGGTTAGACAGACAAATGGCATACTATTTATCATCTTAACAGCTGACATTATGAACATTTCGAGACTACCCCACAGTGAAACTAACCATGTAGGCTATGCAGATGACATGGCACTAGGATCACACTGCAAAGACAACCTGCAATCTGCACTTCAAAAGCTTGAATTAAAGGCTGGCGAAAACTGCTTAGAGATTAATAAAGTTTTTTAGAAAAGGAGATAAACTAGCGTTTGATAACTATCTAATCCTGCAATGAGATATGATAGTGACCATGAATAAATTCCAGTATTTAGAAGTGTATCTACAAATGACTGTCTTCCTACAGAATACACATTCAAAAGAGAGCATCAGCAGCTACGAAAGCCATACATAGAATAAAAAAATATCACCAAACTTTCTTTGCCTACCTCAGTGACATTATTTAAGGCAGTCATAATACCAAGAGTCTCATATGGAATAGAATTAATATGGAAGAATCCAACGAACAGCAACCCCACACAATTAGAAAGTGTGAAACCAAGATACCTGAAGAGAGCTCTAGGAGTTGGGATACATGCACCCTCAAGGATTGTATACGAATTACCAAGGGAAAGCTTCTTCACAGAAGACTTGAGACTAAAATTCATGCTGCCATCTACCGGTCCTTACCAAGCCCATCTCGAATTGCAGTTGAGGAAGAGGAATGATATTGATTCCAATGTTAATGGCATGAGTGCTATGATAGATTGGCAATGGACAGAGACTGGGCAGGACCAGACACACATAGTAATTAGACTTGCAATTCATGGTTTTCATTACCAAAGCTGCTGAACAAAAAAGGTTTCACCAACCTAATGAAGACTGTATACATTCACTGTGAAACAGTAAGTGTGATCACTATCACTTAATAAGTTAACGTGTGTAAAAAAGAACAAAAACCATCAAAGACTATAGTGAAAACTAAATTACATCGTATGACTCAGTTTTATATTTTATGTAGGTTAAGTAATGCTCTTTCGAGTGCCTCTTATTATTAATAATAATAATAATAATAATAATAATAATAATAATAATAATAATAATAATAATGAAATAGTGCTACTCTCCAGCTGAGTACGCATGTCCATTGTGGTATAAATCCAGATAAGCCAAAATTGTGGATGTGACACACAAGACATGCTAAATTATCACTGGCTGTCTATGACTCCATTGTCCTGCCGGTAGTGACAGAATGATAGGACACATCTTAAGATACTCGGGATTTGATCACTTAGTTTTTGAGGGACATGTGGGTGGTAAAAACGGTAGGGGTAGACCAAGGTATGAATATGACAAACAGATTAGTGTACTGTAGATGTAGTACTTAGCCTACATAGAAATGAAAAGGTTAGCCCATGGAGAGCTGGAGCAAACCAAACAACAACATTAGTGTATGTCACATAGAGTGGGCCTTAAAGTAACAGAGGTTTCAAAACGTAAATGACGTAATTGAACAACAACGCTGATACCTTAATAAGCACTGCCCTGATCTGTAGGTCTACCCATATTCTTTTTGGGTCTACCCACTGCTATATATAACCAAATAGAGACTAACGTAATTCAGAACGTGAAAAAATCATATTGAAAATTGCATTACACTCTAGTACGAGTGCTCACTTAATCATCTTAATCATCTAAAGGTCTATAATACTGAAGAAAAATCTCTCGTGAGATTCAAAACAAAATTAAAGAAGCTATTTGGAATACGGCTATACAAGGCAGATAGGTTATTGACATGATCAAACATCATATAAGTTCTTTCCAAAATTATGAAAACCCACTTATCATCAAAAAGTGTTCGTATTAACAAGAGTAATAGAGTAATTATCAAAGTCACGTACAAAACCAGAAGAACCTAACATATTCCACAGCCGAATGTTTCACTGAAATGAATAAAAGATTAAGTCATACTCGTAACACATGTTTGGATTGCTGCTATCCTTCTTACCACAGTAATGTCACAGGAAATTTAAAAAGTTTCCACCCGTCAAGTACATCGAAAAATACGAAGTAGCTAAATTTTGGTACAATCAGCGTTAAAAAGTCACGATCGGAACCACATGGCAATGTTTCAGGGATGCCAAAAATAAAGGACCAAAGCGCAGGGTTCCCAACTGCTGAGATGGTCATGATCGTACTCGTACAATAACCCCAAAAAAAGATCGTATTTTTTTAAACCACTACTAAAACAGTCACTATAAGTCTCCTTAGAGAAGCAATAACTCACTGACCTAGGAGATGGCTAGTTCGATTCTTGGTTAATAGAGACTTCCGAAAGTTCAAGTGCCGGGCTGAGTGGCTCAGACGGTTGAGACGCTGGCCTTCTGACCCCAATTTGTCAGGTTCGATCCTGGCTCAGTCCGGTGGTATTTGAAGGTGCTTAAATACGTCAGCCTCGTGTCGGTAGATTTACTGGCACGTAAAAGAACTCCTGCGGGACTAAATTCCGGCACCTCGGCGTCTCCAAAAACCGTAAAATAGTAGTTAGTTAGACGTAAAGCAAATAACATTATTATTATTATAAAGTTCAAGTACCTATGATTTGGGCTGCGCGTTCCGGGGATTGCCTATAGCACGATAGCTAGGTGTCCCACCCCCGCAACTCTACAAATAACCGGTTAGGATAGAAAATAAATATGCCATAGTGCCAATATATAAAATGCAGTATCAAGGATATCGGTATGAAAATAAATTTTATTTAGGCCTGCTTAAGAATTGGGTAATTTATAAAAGTCAATGAAGTGCATTTCTGTAGGCCTACTCACAGCTCAATCAATCAATCAATCAATCAATCAATCAATCAATCAATCAATCAATCAATCAATCAATCAATCAATCAATCAATCAAGCAATCACTACTGATCTGCATTTAGGGCAGTCACCCACATGACAGATTCCCTATCTGTTGTTTTCTTAGCCTGTTCTTAAATGATTTCAAAGAAATTGGAAATTTATTGAACATCTCCCTTAGTAACTTATTCCAATCCCTAACTCCCCTTCCTACAAGCGAACATTTGCCCCAATTTCTCCTCTTGAATTCCAACTTTATCTTCCTACTACCCGATGTACCTGTGCTTCGCTACAGAATTCTCGTAGCACTGGTTGCAAGGGAGCAGCGTGTCGGCTGTGGTTCAAATCCCAGTCACTCCGTGTGAGATTTGTGCTGGACAAAGTGAAGGTGAGACAGGTTTTTCTCAGGTACTCCAGTTTTCCCTGTCATCTTTCATTCCACCAACACTCTCCACTATCATTTCATTTCATCTGTCATTCATTAATCATTGCCCCACAGGAGTGCGACAGTCTTCGGCAGCCGTCACAATTCCTATCCTCACCGCAAGATGGGGGCTTCATTCATTCCATCCCTGACCCAGTCACTGTCTGGAAAGCAGGTTGTAGGTTTCCCTTCGTACAGAATTCTTGTAAGTAGTGTACACGTTGTAAGTTTCCATTAAATTCCATAGCTCTTAACATTAACCCAGAAACGTGATGGGGAATCACTATATGTCTTTTCTCATGTGAAGACAGTTGCCACTATCAGTCACAATCAAGTTGGGGAGTTTTCATTATGACGGTAGGCCCACTTGTCTGCTTCCAGTCAGAATAGAGTTGGGCATTTTTCATTATAATGGCAGAAGCACACTCTTCACCTGCTTTTTACATCCTCATAAAGACTGTTTTGTGGTTTTCCCAAGTGAAATCAACAAAGGTCATTACAATGGCAGCAGTAGAAAGGTCACGATTAAAAGCAATGCTACCATATAAATACTTGATCAAATAAAAAAATACACATTTTCTCACTTTTAAAGAACTGCCGATCTAACAGTCCAAAGTTCCAGAGCTTGAATTACCAGGCTGCAGACAGCCTTGAAAACTCCTCTCCCTTTATTTATAAAAGTCACTGAAGTGCATTTCAGTAGGCCTACTCACAGCTCAATCAATCAATCAATCAATCAATCAATCAATCAATCAATCAATCAATCAATCAATCAATCAATCAATCAATAACTTGTTAAGTGTGCACACTGCTCATTACAATCAGTGCCTCAGCATAGGGATCGAATAGCTGGGATACTACGATGAAACTGTGTGTTACGTACCATTAGTTATCAGCAAATTTATGAACCAGAGGAATGTCATGCTAAAGAAGAGAGCTATCTAACTCCCCAGCTACTTGCCGCCAATATTCAAACAGGAGGTTATACTCGGTACGCAGCAGTAACATCTATCGGAGATGAGTGGCAGCAGAAGACACAAAACACATCACAACAAACAATGGTCAATTTAATGTTATTGTTGACCAATTTTATGAGCCTTTGATATTGTAGGCCTTCACATTTTGTATTCTTCAGACTCTGTGATATTAGGGCATCAAATGTAAAGTGAAAATGAAAAATCCACAGCCTGTTTCCAGTCATTCGACCGGGTCAGGAAAATGTAAAGTGAGTCTTTCTTTCTTTCCAAGTGTCAGATCTCTTCTATTTTGCCTCTCTGATAAGTGTTATATACAGGATGGTTGCCTAGTTGGACTTCCTCTTAAAACAATAATCACCACCACCACCACCACCAACACCGGTCTTATCATAGTCAGTACGATAAAGCAAATAAGACATAAATGATCAGAAATTGTATTCTCTATGACTTATGTGGTACTTTTCGACAGGACCAATAACATAGGTAATTACAAATTAAAATTGAATGCACCTCTCCCTAAACTACCATTTCAACCAGGGTGGATAACATTATGTATAGCATAGACTATACATAATGTTATCCACCCTGATGGCCAAGCAGGCATCAATTTTTAGTGATGAGACAAAGTCTCTTAGTGCATTGGCACTGCCGGTGGCTCCAGTTAGCCTACGCAGTGGCCTCCACGGTATGCACTAGCCAGCGTATTGGTAGGTGTGCTAGGTACCAACTGATGAGCCCACCCTAGCACACGAGGGCGAAACGCTGGCAACCAAGAATGAGCTAGCTGGAAAATTTATAATGTCCAATAACGGACCATTTATATTGGTATTATAGCATAGACTGTCGTTTTTTATTTCCCGACTTTTTCTTTCTTTCTTAATCTGCTTACCTTCCAGGGTCGGCTTTTCCCTCGGACTCAGCGAGGGATTCCACCTCTACCGCCTCAAGGGCAGTGTCCTGGAGTTTCAGCCTCTTGGCTGGGGGACACAACTGGGGAGGATGACCAGTACCTCGCCCAGGTGGCCTCACCTGCTATGCTGAACAGGGGCCTTGCAGGGGGATGGGAAGATGGGAAGGGATAGACAAGGAAGAGGGAAGGAAGCAGCCGTGGCTTTAAGTTAGGTAACATCCCGGCATTTGCCTGGAGGAGTAGTGGGAAACCATGGAAAACCATTTCCAGGATGGCTGAGGTGGGAATCAAACCCACCTCTACTCAGTTGACCTCCCGAGGCGAGTGGACCCCGTTCCAGCCCTCGTACCACTTTTCAAATTTCGTGGCAGAGCCAGGAATCGAACCCAGGCCTCCAGGGGTGGCAGCTAATCACACTAACCACTACACCACAGAGGCGGACATTTCCCGACTTTACCTATCGATTTTCATGAAATTCTGTTTACCCATTTTTTCATGGCTCGGTGTTGATGTGGACTTAGCGAAAAAATCTAAATTCATGAATATCTCTGTTATCAGTGCCAGTACATTAAAAATGTATAAGATATAAATGATCGAAAATTTAATTATATATAACTTTGGTTATGTAGTATTTATCGATAGGACCACTAATAACATAAATATTTTAATATTAAATTTTAGGCCTTACCCTAAACTAACATTTCACTCAGCGTGAATAAAATTATTTATGACCTAGATTGTAGCGATTTATTCCCTGACTTTACATACCGATTCTCATTAAATTCTCTCCAGCCGTTTTCTCGTGATGCGTGCACATACATACAAACAGACAGAAATTACGGAAAAATAAAGAGTGCATTTCCTGGTTACTGTGGACATGACCGATACAGAAATACCATTCTCTTTTTAATTCTGAGCAATATACTGACAAAACTCTTATTTTATATATATAGATTGTGACCTTTCCTACTTTTAAAGACATCACTCAGACTTATTCGTCTACTAACGTCGTTCCACGCCATCTCTCTATGGACAGCTAGGAACATACCACTTAGTCGAGCAGTTTCTCTCCTTTCTCCCAAGTCTTCCCAGCCCAAACTTCGCAACAATTTTGTAACGCTACTCTTTTGTCGGAAATCATCCAGAACAAATCGAGCTGCTTTTCTTTGGATTTTTTCCAGTTCTCAAATCAAGTAATCCTGGCGAGGTTCCCATACTCCAACGACAAAAGTAATTCCTCTCAGCCTGTGTGTAACCATTGCGGGTAACTGTTTAAGTCCACTCGGGGGGTCAATATTCATATCTCAAAAGCACATCCGAATGAGCACCGAACACGGCTAGTGAATAGACAGATAGCCGGAGAATCAAACCACCAAGTAAGTACTGAAATAAATTTAGGAACATCTGCAGAACAAGGGCATGAATCTAGAAAAGAAATAAAACAACAAAACACCATAACTCGTACTACCAAGAGCAAATGGTGATATGGAGGGAAAAGCTACAAGGTGACATCAATGATTCTGAATTTTTCTTATTTGTAGAAGACTTTCTAAAGTTTCTGTCCACTGCAATTGATTTTTTGCCTGGGCCTAAACACCCAGCAAGGAAATTTTACAAGGCGTGTAAAAAGAAATCGTATGTTAATACGGAAAAAGGATATAAACAAAGTTCAAATCAGCAAAGGTCCGCTAATAGGGATAGAGAAAAAAGACAAAGTAAATATTTATATCAGTTAACTCAATTTCAGTTCCACAATCAACGTAGGAAAGCAGTTAGAACTGTCGTTCATGCAAACAATGAAAGATGTCTGATTAATTCTCAACATGTATATGGCTATTTCCATGAAATATTAGGACATGAAAATAATTCAGTGAGAGAAAATTATCCCCGAAAAGTGAGTGAAGCTACACAAACGGTTTACAATGATGTGTTTAATGATGTTATATCTAAAGATGAAATACAGCTTGCAACAAGTAGAATTGCGGTGGACACTTCACCTGGACCTGATTACATCATCATTAGAGCTATTAAAAGTGACATCACTTCCGAGATAATTGCTACAATAGCCACTCGTGTGCTTCAAACAGGACAGGTACCATCGTGTTTTAGAAAGGCAAGAACCGTTCTTATACACAAGGGAGGTGACATTGCAAACTGGAGACCAATCACAATATTTTCTTATGTTAGTAGAGTAATTGAGTGAGCTCTTAATAAACGCCTGAGAGAATACGTTGCTTTTAATCCACAACAATGGGGATTTATATCTTCAGCTGGTACATTCTACACTCAATTCGGTTTTAAATTCCACGAAACAGAACAAAACTGATCTAACAGTGATTTTTTCTAGACATCAGAAAGGTTTTTGACAACATTGGGCACCTGCATTTACATGAGACCTTGAGGTCATTAGGAATAGCTGAGAAAGTAAAGGAACTAATAGTTAATCTCCAGACAGGAAACACTACAAAAATAGAAACTGTAACTGGAAAGACAGCCAAGTTAAGCCTAAAAGGGGATGTTATGCAGGGCTCACCTCTTTCTCCCTGTCTCTACAATCTAGCGACAGATCATATTTTAAACTAACTAACTAAAGACTCTCTTACAAGCCACTATGGATTTTCTTTAGTACCTACACAGGAGCTTAAAAAATTACAGAATAAAATGGAGAAATTGGTTTCTTCTCCACTATTACAGGCTGACCAGAAATTTAAAGTAATAAACACAGTTATATGCCCATCTCTCATATACCCATTCCAAACTATCAAGCCAGAGAAGATTCTGAAAACGTTCCTTGCTGATACAAACATACTAATTCAAAGTGCTCTTAAGAAAATTCTTCAAATACCTGCAGACATTCCTAATGGAATGGTCTACACTGAGAAAAAATATAAGGGGTTGGGACTCTTCTGCGCCACTTGGGAAGCTCATCTTCAGCACATTAACATCTGTAAGGTACTATTAAGCTTAGGTGACGAATACATCCATGCTACAAGAAATCTGAAAGAAGAAATAACTCTCTCACTACAATTCCTCAATGTCCCTCCATCTGACAATTTGCTACACCCACGCCTAGAAATAACAGATGCCAGGAACATGAGAAGAGTACTGAGAGAAAGGGCATTCAGTGAGTGGAGTAACTTGCAGCAGAAAGGAAGAGGTGTATGTTTGTACAATGAATATACTCCTGCCAACTCCTGAATTCGAGACCATCAAGGCTTATCATGGCGTGAAGCAATTAAGATGACAGCAAACATTTCAGTAGTTAGATCGGTACCAGGAAGATCTCAGAACGATTCCCTTTGTAGGCGCTGCCTCAAGGAGATTGAAACTCTTGCACATGTTCTGGGATCTTGTCCTCATGGTGAACTTTTAAGGAATATGCGTCATCATAACATCCGCTCGTTAATTGCGGCAATGCTAAAAGACCATGGTTACCAGGTATTTGAAGAGGTTCATGGCTTAGCGGACAACGGAAGCCACAGGATTGACATCATTGCTTTCAAGAATAAGAAGAGAGGTTACATCATCGACCCCACAATTCGCTTTGAAAGCCATAAGTTGCAGCCCTCAGATGTTAACCTAGAGGAAAGGAATATTCACTTACCAACAATTCCTTACTACAGGGAGAAATACCAGATAGAGGAAATCGACATAATAGGTCTGATGATTGGAACAATGGGAACGATTCCCGCTTTTGCCACTAATTTCTGGAAACAGATGTCTCTGCCAGTTACAACGTTATGGGAGATTGCCATCATAGCCTTAAGGGGCTCACTGATAATTCTAAGAAATCACTGTTACAATTAGGTTACATTCAACAGTACAGTATATCTATTTCTCTTCTAAAAATAAATGTAAAAGTATACTTTGTCACAAGGCAGCCTCTGCATGAGAGGAAGTATTTCATAAAATAAAATACCCACTCCTTTACATCCTTACTACAACCCCTAAACACCCTCATAACCATGTGCAGAGATCTGTACACTTTATTTACAATACTGTTTATATGATTACCCCCAATGAAGATCTTTCCTTATATTAACACCTATGTACTTACAATGATTCCCATAAGAAACTTTCACCCCATCAATGCAGTAATTTTTGCTATTTGTGAAACTCAACCTGATTTTTAACCCCGTTTATCATCATACTATCACGTACCATCCATCCCACAACATTATCAAGGTCATTTTGCAGTTGGTCACAATCTTGTAACTTATTTATTACTCTATACAGAATAACATCATCTGCAAAAAGCTTTATCTCTGATTCCATTTCTTTACTCATATCATTCATATATGTTAGGAAACATAAAGGTCCAATAATACTGCCTTGAGGAATTCCCCTCTTAATTATTACAGAGTCAGATAAAACTTCACCTACTCTAATTCTCTGAGATCTATTTTCTAGAAATGTAGCTACCCATTCACTCACTCATTTACTAGTCCAGTTGCACTAATTTTTGCTAGTAGTCTCCCATGATCCACCCTATCAAATGCCTTCGACAGGTCAATCACGATACAGTCCATTTGACCTCCTGAATCCAAGATATCTGCTATAACTTGCTGGAATCCTACAAGTTGAGCTTCAGTGGAATAACCTTTCCTAAACCCGAACTGCATTCTATTGAACCAGTCATTAATTTTGCAAACATGTCTAATATAATCAGAAAGAATGCTTTCCCAAAGCTTACATGCAATGCATGTCAAACTGACTGGCCTGTACTTTTCAGCTTTTATGTCTATCACCCATTCCTTTATACACAGGGGCGACTATAGCAACTCTCCATTCATTTGGTATAGCTCCTTCATGCAAACAATAATCAAATAAGTACTTCAGATATGGTACTATATCCAAATACATTGTCTTTAGTATATCCCCCAAAATCTTATCAATTCCAGCCGCTTTTCTGGTTTTCAACTTTTTTATTGTAAATTTCATTGTTACCATATGTACATTTTAATACTCTTTAATACTCCTCTGTCTGGACATTATCCTTTTAACCAACAATCTTTACATGCTGCTGACTGAATACCTCTGCCTTTTGAGGATCCTTGCATACATACTGGAAATTATCTTCTTCCTCTTCTTCTTGTCCTTCTAAAGAACCTCTAGGCACATTCACAGTAAAAGATTCTCAAGTGCTGGTACTTGAGCTTGTTGGTTGATTATACAATTGTGCTTTAGTCATCCACCTGCGCATGTTCCCCGATGGTTTGAAATATTTTAAACATACCACTGACTCAAGTAGCCTATTCCTCTTTTTCACCTTAATGAGTTTCATTTTTCTGAATTTTTTTTTCCCAATCAGCAATTGTGTTAGGTGACAAAACAGAGAGTCCAAATTTTGGAAGGCCAGAAAACATCATCAATCAATCATCAGCGATCTGCATTTAGGGGCTGTCACGTTGGTGGAAGATTCTCTATCAGTTGTTTACCTAGAATTTTCTTAAACATTTTCAAAAAACTTGGAAATTTATCAAACATTTCCATTGATACCTTATTTGAATCCCTTACTCCTCATTCTATAAATGAATATTTGCCCCAATTTGTCCTCTTGAATTCCAACTTTATCTTCATATTGTGATCTTTCCTGCTTTTAAAAGCTCCCTTCAAGCTATTCGTTTACTTATGTCATTCCATGCCAACTCTCCACTGACAGCTCAAAACATACCACACAGTCGAGCATCTCATCTCCTTACCCCCAAGTCTTCTCAGCCCAAAGTTTGCAACATTTTCATAACACCACGCCTTTTTCAGAAATCACCCAGAACAAATTGTGCTGTATTCCTCTGAATTTTTTTCCAGTTCTTTTACCAAGCAGTACTGGGGAGGGTCCCATACACTGGAGCCATACTCTAACTGCGGTCTTGCCAGAGACTTACACGCCCTTTCCTTTACATCCTTACTACAACCACTAAATACTCTCATACGCATATGAAGAGATCTGTAACCTTTCTTATCAACCTCGTTAATATGATTACAAGTATTTACAGCAGTGGCATATACTGAGGGCTACCAAGGCTATCGGTGAAGCCCAAACCTCAAATGAGAACGATGGAAATCTAAACCATATTATTACAATGTAAGCATCAGACACATTGTTCCATTTACAAAAGTTGAAACCAATGAGAAAGAACGTCGCTTCTATTTGTGAAACTAACATCACAGCCCAGGCCTTCGTCCCTCTCTCTTCAACTCACTTCGCGTGGTTTGTTGGTGAATGTTAGATAGCTGCAGAGACCAAGGGCATTGGTGTGCTAGGCTTCGGTCTGTCAAATCGCCACCGCTAAAAAGAGGGACAGTGGTAGAAAGAGAAGGCCCAAAGACTCGAGTTCTCCAGAAATGTCCGAATTGATGGGATTCACCCATGTGCTGCAGTATCACGAGTTTGTTTTTGCATGTGCAGGACATCTTACAGATTGCTTTTAGTTGAAAATTATTGGTGTATTTCGGTAGTATTATTGTTCTCAGAACAATTTTAGTTCATCTGAAATTATAGTCTATAACGTGACTGTGACCGTGTGATGTTACTTTTGTGAAATGGCTGAATCGTGTGTAATAAAACAATTGCTAGATAAACCATTCTCGCAACTGAAATATGAAGATAAATTGCTGTTAATTAAAAATGGTTAGCCTACCCCACCTCTTCCTCAGTAACAGTATGAGCAGAACGAGAAAAACAGGAATCCATACAAAAGGTATTTCAACATAAAAAATTATGAAAAGTATTTATGGGTATGTGGCTCATACGAACTTAACAAACTTTATTGTTGGCCATGCTTATTGTTTGCAACTGAGAAAACTCCCTGGAATACGACAGTTTTCACAAGTTTAGTGTATTTAATTACTGCTTTAGACAAACATCAAAGATCAACTAGCCATATAAGGTCTTTTACAGTTTTGAAAACATTCGGATCTCAAAGGGTAGACCACTTATTAAATTTACAGAAAAAATGCAGATAATGTACACTGACTGACAGAGCAAATGCAACACCAAGAAAGAGTGGTCAGAACTTTATGCCAATTGCAGGGTAGACTGACGTCACTGAGGTATGCTCATGATGTGAAATGCGCCGCTGTGCTGCGCACGTAGCGAACGATAAATGGGACACGGCGTTGGCGAATGGCCCACTTCGTACCGTGATTTCTCAGCCGACAGTCATTGTAGAACGTGTTGTCGTGTGCCACAGGACACGTGTATAGCTAAGAATGCCAGGCCGCCGTCAACGGAGGCATTTCCAGCAGACAGACGACTTTACGAGGGGTATGGTGATCGGGCTGAGAAGGGCAGGTTGGTCGCTTCATCAAATCGCAGCCGATACCCATAGGGATGTGTCCACGGTGCAGCGCCTGTGGCGAAGATGGTTGGCGCAGGGACATGTGGCACGTGCGAGGGGTCCAGGCGCAGCCCGAGTGACGTCAGCACGCGAGGATCGGCGCATCCGCCGCCAAGCGGTGGCAGCCCCGCACGCCACGTCAACCGCCATTCTTCAGCATGTGCAAGACACCCTGGCTGTTCCAATATCGACCAGAACAATTTCCCGTCGATTGGTTGAAGGAGGCCTGCACTCCCGGTGTCCGCTCAGAAGACTACCATTGACTCCACAGCATAGACGTGCACGCCTGGCATGGTGCCGGGCTAGAGCGACTTGGATGAGGAAATGGCGGAACGTCGTGTTCTCCGATGAGTCACGCTTCTGTTCTGTCAGTGATAGTCACCGCAGACGAGTGTGGCGTCGGCGTGGAGAAAGGTCAAATCCGGCAGTAACTGTGGAGCGCCCTACCGCTAGACAACGCGGCGTCATGGTTTGGGGCGCTATTGCGTATGATTCCACGTCACCTCTAGTGCGTATTCAAGGCACGTTAAATGCCCACCGCTACGTGCAGCATGTGCTGCGGCCGGTGGCACTCCCGTACCTTCAGGGGCTGCCCAATGCTCTGTTTCAGCAGGATAATGCCCACCCACACACTGTTCGCATCTCCCAACAGGCTCTACGAGGTGTACAGATGCTTCCGTGGCCAGCGTACTCTCCGGATCTCTCACCAATCGAACACGTGTGGGATCTCATTGGACGCCGTTTGCAAACTCTGCCCCAGCCTCGTACGGATGACCAACTGTGGCAAATGGTTGACAGAGAATGGAGAACCACCCCTCAGGACATCATCCGCACTCTTATTGACTCTGTTCCTCGACGTGTTTCTGCGTGCATCGCCGCTCGCGGTGGTCCTACATCCTACTGAGTCGATGCCGTGCGCATTGTGTAACCTGCATATCGGTTTGAAATAAACATCAATTATTCGTCCATGCCGTCTCTGTTTTTTCCCCAACTTTCATCCCTTTCGAACCACTCCTTCTTGGTGTTGCATTTGCTCTGTCAGTCAGTGTACATAATGAGAAAGTTATGGAAAAGAGAAATGTGCTTAAAAGACTTATCAATGCTGTGGTATTCCTTGGTAAACAAGAATATTCATTCAGGGCTCATGATGAGAGTGATGAGTCATTAAATAAAGGGAATTATATAGAGTTTTTGGCTAATTACGATCAGGTTTTATTTCAACATTTGAAGAGAGCTATGGTTTTTAAAGGCACCTTAGCTGTTAAACAGAATGATCTAATTGATGCTCTGGCTAGTGTATAAGTGACCAAATTAAATCAGATATCAATAAAACAACATTTGTTGTAATTATGCTTGATGAAACTACTGATGTGACAAACAGAAGTCAATAATAATAATATAATAATAATAATAATAATAATAATAATAATAATAATAATAATAATAATAATAATAATAATAATAATAATTTCATGTGGCTATTTCTAGCCGAGTGCAGCCCTTGTAAGGCAGACCCTCCGATGAGGGTGGGCGGCATCTGCCATGTGTAGGTAACTGCGCGTTATTGTGTGGAGGATAGTGTTATGTGTGGGTGTGGGTTGCAAGAATGTTGGGGACAGCACAAACACCCAGCCCCCAAGCCATTGGAATTAACCAATGAAGGTTAAAATCTCCGGCCCGGGACCCTCTGAACCAAAGGCCAGTACACTGATCATTCAGCCAATGAGTCGGACTATTTCACTGATGTAAGTTCTGATTGCACAGCTCGTGGTTTTTTGAACACGTTTACAAAACTGTAGGCAATATAAACTGTTCCAAAAATCTAGTGGCACAAACATTTGATGGCACTGCGTAGGCTAATGAGTGGTTATGTGTCTGGTCTCCAAGCTTTAATTAAAGCCCAATACCCTGTTGCCACATTTATTCACTGTTACAGTAATCTCATACTTTCACAATCTGTAAACTTCATTTAAAAAAACAAGACAGTTCTTTGTTTTCCTCAATGGATTGCCTGCTTTTTTCTCACATTCTACTTCATGAACAGAGGCCCTAAAAGCCTTTACTGAAAAGAAAATGCCAAGTAACACCCCTACATGTTGGAATTTTGCATCAGGCTTGTAAGTACTGTTCATGACTACAGAAGCCATCTCATTGATGTTTTTCTTAATCCATCAAAGACAAACCAGGGAACTGGTCTAGTGAATAAGTCAGTATTGCTTTGGGCTTTCTGCGATTTCTTTCTAAAATTCAAACCATCTTTTTCCTGAACATATTCAGTAAACTTTTTACATTTTTCTGATGTACTCTTTGATATTTTACAAAGTAAGAGCATGGGCATATCTTATTGCACAGAACAATTAAATGAATTTGTAGACACACTGCAAAGGATCAGAGACACAGCATTTATGGTCACAAAATGTAAGTGATTATGAGAAAGAGAGAGGAGAGCCTAGGTCAAAAAGAAGAAGCAGTAATGAAGTGTATTCAAGGGTCTTTTGTGAAATTCTCGACACTGTTATGTCTCAAACTAAGTTAAGATTTGAATTACAAAAGCAATATTGAAATTTGTGGCTTTATTGGATTGTAATGTCTTGGCCTTCTACTACCACAAGTGTTGGAAAGAAGTTTTTCAGCTCTGAAGAGGATAAAATCATACCTTCGAGCAACTAAGACAAATTCGTCTCAGCAACTTGGCTCTTTTGTCGATAGAAAAGGAAATTCTTGTTTCCCTGAGGAGAATCAATAAGGAGGCCTTTTTTAAGTGTCATCATGAAGTTTACCAACAAACAAAGATGGCTGGAATGCACGTACAGATAAAACAGGTAAATGCAAATGATTTATTTATTTATTTATAAAAGTCTATTATATTTTACAATTTGCTTTACGTTGTACCAACACAGATAGGTTTTACGGCGACGATGGGATAGGAAAGGGCCAGCAGTGGAAGGGAAGCGGGTGTGGCCTTAATTACAGTACAGCCCCAGCATTTGCCTGGTGTGAAAATGGGAAACCATGGAAAACTATCTTTAGGGCTGCCAACAGTTGGGGTCGAACCCATTATCTCCCAAATGTGCAAGCTCACAGGTGCACGCCCCTAACCACACAGCCAACTTGGTCGGTAAACATCTGTATTTTAATTTGATGATGATAATAATAATAATAATAATAATAATAATAATAATAATAATAATAATAATAATAATAATAATAATAATATCTGCCTGTGTGTTGTTGTGGTTAGTGTGATAAGCTGCCAATCCCGGAAACCCAGGTTCAATTCCTGACACTGCCATGAAATTTGAAAAGTGGTACGAGGTCTGGAACAGGGTCCACTCAGTATCAGGAGATCAACTAAGTAGAAGAGGGTTCTATTCCTACCTCATCCATCCTCAAAGTGGTTTTCCATGGTTTCCTAATTCTCCTCCAGGCAAATGCCGAGTTGGTAACTAACTTAAGGCCACGGCCACTTCCTTCCCTCTACCTTGTCTATCCCTTCCGATCTTCCATCCCCCACAAGGCCCATGTTCAGCATAGCAGGTGAGGCCTCCTGGGCAAGATACTGGTCCTCCTTCCTAGAGGCATCTCCCTGCTCCAAAGTCTCATGCTCCAGGACACTGCCCTTGAGGCGGCTGAGGGGGGATCCCTTGCTGAGTCCGAAGGAAAAATCAACCCTGGAGGACAAACGGATTAAGAAAGAAATAATAATACTGTAATAATGCATGGCCTCTGAACATACTTGATGGTGACCTGATGAAATGAATGGTTAAGACATCCCTATCCCCGAGCCAAGGGAATTAAGAGTACGAGGATGTTGATTCTTTAGTTACCATTTCCACCGATCAGATGTTGAGTATTGACAGTAGCAGAGGCCAGGGCAGCAGCTTGTGAATCAGCCTAAACATAGCAGGCTACTCCGATAGCTATTAGCTGAAGCTCAAAACGCTTAAGGCTTGACGTTCACTAAACCAAATACCAGAAATGGGTAACATAAGTCTAGCGGTAGCCCATGTCTTGATCCCATCCTACGCCACTGATTTACAGTGTTCCCCATGGGGTACTATCACATAATTAACACAATAATTAAAACTAAATGGACTTTTCCTCTTTGTTACACTTACAACTTTTTACCCCATTAACAGTCATACCATTGTCCTCCTGCAGTTGCTCACAATCTTGCAACTCATTTACTACTCTATACAGTATAAAATGAACTACAAATTGCCTTATCTTTGATTCCAGTCCTTTACTCATATTGTTTATATATACAGGGTGGTTGAAAACAATGTGAACCGGATACATCAGGGTTAAAGGGTTGGTCATGCTGATAAATAATTTGAAAGAAATAATTTGATATCTCGCACTGTTGTCATTTTATCAGCTGCTGAATTTAGCCAATCAGATCGCTTTGCGGGTGAATTCAAATGGGCTTTGCGCAGCACTGCTGCTGATTCTGACACAAATGTTACAATGCATACCCCGCACTTGGCCTTGTGAAAATGTGTCTCATCGGCACACAACCACCCTGTTCAATTCTGGAATAATTTCCCACATTTACCTGTAATTCTGTTTACATAAGTGTGTGGTGGGGGAGAGGGGGGGGGGCGGCACACATTTATAGACAACAAAATGTACCCAGGTCTGTGGGATATAGCAAGGGGGGCAGGGAGGTAGTAGATAATCAAAACTGAAAAAAAAAAAAAAAAAAAAAAATAGCTATCATATGGTAAGTTTTTGATGCTCTTTGAGTTGAATGTCTATAGAGATATAAAGGTTGACAGTCTACAAACTTAAGTGCCATAATATTAGTACTGATACTATACAATAAAACTTTCATCAAAGTAACAATAATTATGCACGTATTACAATTAAATAGAATAGTGATTATACAATTAAAAAGTCATTTAGTACAGTATTTGATGACTAGACTTTGGATCTTTAGGCTTTCACCTATTGTTTTCTGTAAGACCCTATCAAGCCTATCTGCGACAGTTATCCGTATTACGTACCTACCGTCACAGTAGATGAGATTTTATAGTGTTTGCACCTATTTCGTCGTTACGACTTATTTTTTTCCTTTCTGAGCCTATAACCTAACCTAACCCCATGGCACTACATCTCTGAAAGGCCTTGGCTTACCAAGCGACCGCTGCTCAGCCTGAAGGCCTGCAGATTACGAGGTGTCGTGTGGTCAGCACGACAAATCCTCCCGGCTGTTATTCTTGGCTTTCTAGACCAGGGCCGCAATCTCATCGTCAAATAGCGCCTCAGTTCTAATCACGTAGGCTGAGTGGACCTCGAACCAGCCCTCAGATCCAGGTAAAATTCCCTGACCTGGCTGAGAATCAAACTTGGGGTCTCCGGGTAAGAGGCAGGGATGCTACCCCTACACCACGCTGAGCTTATAGGAACCATTCTAAATCAAATCTATTTCATAAAATAAGCAGTAATATTATTACCTTATTATACAGCTAATACCATAAGTATTCATACACCTGTGCTGACGAATGGTATGTAGCACTTGGTCAGCTGCTATACAATACTTGTTGGGGCTAGAGTAATAGGACTGATGGTATTACAAAACAATACATTCCTTTATTTGTATACATCTAAGATTTGAACAAAATGTATATACAAAATCTAGTATTAAAGATATAATACTGGGCAAGTTAGCTGTGCGGTTAGGGGTGGGCAGCTGTGAGCTTGCATGAAGGGAATGGTTAAATTCCTGAAACATGTTTGGTTGAATAAATAATTTTCTTTCATTAATAAGTGGATTGACAAGGCTGATTCAAATATAACTATTTTAAATATTTCTGTACTACATTTGAACCGCACTGTCGGCAGCCCTGAAGATGGTTTTACGTGGTTTCCATTCGCACAACAGGCAAATGCTGAGGCTGTACCATAATTAAGGCCACGGCCGCTTCCTTCCCACTCCTAGGCCTTTCCCATCATCACCATAAAATCTATCTGTGTTGGTGTGACGTAAAGCAAATTACAAAAAAACCACACATAATGCCAAGAAACACAAACGGCTATCGTGTCATAGGTATTGTACAGACATAAAAGTATTCTGTAAACAGGGTTGTAAGCACAGTTCTCATACAGCGAAAACTTGTACGGCAAGCAGTTGTTCAGTCTGAGGTCGACTGCAGCTGTGTTTGTAAAGCTGTGTCAGTACAAGTCATAAGGGAAAAGAAATCAGTCAAGTGGAGAGCAAGTTTGTTATTAGAATCCACAATCAATGTAAATCTTTACGGAAGATCACAGTGCTTGTTGGGAGACACTGATCAACAGTGCAGTCTATAATAGATCAATATCCAGGCATTCTGGATGAACTTTCACAAATCATCAAGATGTCTTGGAGGAGGATCAGGCCAATTTTTCTTTAAAAGCCAGAGTGTCATAAGCGCCACTTCGTTGAAAAATGAGGTTAAGACAAATATACTCGAAAAGGTGGTCAGCACATACTGGCAAAGTATCATAAGTGTAGCATGCCTGCAAACATCTCAAAAATTGTTAAAATGAATGTCTTCATAACCACTACCTTCTTTTTTCCATACCAGCAAGATATTGTAAGAGGATAGTAAAATGATTGTAAGTGCCTTATGCATTTATTGTATGCACCACTTTATAAACATGGCAGCTGAATTATCTATTGTAAGCAACATCTCGCCTTACGAGAAATGTGAGAATGTATTTAGGTGAAGATACAGTAAACAAAATGAAAACAAGTCAGAATGCGAAGCTCACTAGAAGCTTAAAGAAGATGGGAAAACCAAATTATTAAATGATCAAAAAGCAAGATAATTTCCTGTGTGCTTCTTTTGACTTACAAAATGTGCTTAACACACTCTGTGGCAAAAACATGCTCTTCTCTCTCTCTCTCTCTCTCTCTCAAAATTGCTGTTTTATTTTACTGTGTATGAAAGTATCATTCAGGATGGATTCTGCTACACATGAGATGAAACGCAGGGCAATAGATGAGTAAATGAAATTTGCACAGTCATGTTTAAGTATTTAATCACTGTGGATAGTCTTTTTCTCTACTGTAATAGCTGTCCCCGTCAAAATAAGAACAGCAGATGTTAGCCATGATCCATATGTTCCTTGAAGGATTTCAGTACATATACAAGTAAAACTGACATTCTGTTGCCAGGTCGCACATAAATGCCTGCAGGCTCAATTCATTAAAGAATTAAGTCGTATACATGATTAAACGTCTATGTTACATTTTGTGGCATTTGAGATATTCACAGAACAAACATCTATGAAATGTCCTAGATCTGTATTTGCAGGTAGTTTGAGTGTATCTCAACAGATGGCTCAAGTATTCCAGAAATTGTGAACTGAAATGCACTTTAAAAATAATGGAACAAAAATCTATGTTACATTGTTTCCCGTACGAGTGCTCAACAAATGTCACAAACTTAATGCAATGTAATGAACACATTCTGGTCAGGAGATTGTTCTGGTGTTTTCTGTTGTATATTGCTAAGGTTATTTAGTTTCTCATCAACACAGTGGTCTTGCAATCAGATGATAGTAGTGATTGTAATGTATTGTTGTCTCCAAGCGGTGTACACAAGCTGACAAAAAACAGATGCAGGGAAAGGAAAAGTGACCCTGGTGAGTGGAAAGAAGTGAAATGAAAACAATTAAGGGACTTTGGGAATGCTTACACCAGTAAAAGAGTTAAGAAAGTAGAAGAACATAAGAAACCAACAGATAATTGTGATTGTAAATGTAGGAGATCTGGGGTAAAGAATTGAGTTGTGAATTAAAACTGTCCTGAAGATGGTTTTCTGTGGTTTCCCATTTTCACACCAGGCAAATGCTGGGGCTGTACCTTAATTAAGGCCATGACCACTACCTTCCCAGTCCTAGCCCTTTCCTGTCCCTTCATTGCCATAAGACTTATCTGTGTCGGTGCGACATAAAGCCAATAACAAAAAGGAAAGGAAAAGGTAACTTTCTCTGGAATGAAACAATTGGGAAGAGACGATTGATGGAAATGGCACCATGTTTGTAAAAAACACATCACTGAAAACTTTCAACCTAGCAGTTCACAGAGCAGAAAACTAACTGTGTGGTCCAATCAAGGCGTAAAACAAAATAATAACTGGCTAATTCTTGCACTCTGCAACAAATTTGTCATCTCAGGATTTTTTGATGAAGATCATCAAACATTTCTCTGTTCAGGACACAGCTTCCTCCCATGTGACAGAGACTTCACATTAATAGAAAAATAGAAAAACATTTCTACAGTCCACGTTCCTTCCGAATGGAAGTATGTGATAGGAGAATCTTTTATTTCAAGAAACTTTGAAATTTTAGAGATGGACGGAAATTACTTCAAAAGTTTTGAACCATTGACCAGGGGTATCATGAAGAATAAAGAACTAAAAATCACGGAGGCTATGTGGATAAAATTTACTGCAGATGAGCCTAGTGGTGTATATGTCAGAAAATTGCACAATACAATAATACCATTCCAGTGTTATTCAGTTGTGACACCAAGAAATGTCATAATTGGTGAGTCACTTTCAATTTTTACCTTGTTCCTTTTTATCCAGATGACCTGACCATTATGAAGGGGAAAAAAGAAGGATTTGCAAGATGTGGTGAAATACTTAACCTAAAAACAGCATAATCAGGGCAGAGAGAACCAAGTTCATTCAAGTTTTTTTCTTTAAATTAGTACCTATTATTTTCAGATTATAAACTGCAACTGAGTTGTAAAATATAACTTAAAAAGTGCTGCTATTATTTTCTGTATATATCAGCTTGAATATATTTGTGATATACCGTACAGTATTTTAAAATTTTACCATTCTTGTTTAATCAAATGAAATACTAATAATTATAAAGAGGTGCAAATTATTGTGTTGAAATGCCAGAAGGAAGAGCACCGTAGTTACTTTCTAAAAAATCTTAACTGCTGTAAAGAAATGAGTTCAAACAAATTGTTTTAATGGAACAGTATTTGTACAAACTAAAGCATTATAAGCAGGTTAAAACAATCAAATGAACTTTAAAATAACACTATTCTCCTCTGTATACATCCATTATGTGTGAGTGAGTGCGCACGCGCACTTCTAATCTGTTTGTTTACGGAACAAAAGTCTATGTTACGTTCTCTTGGATAGCCATGTCATGCAGACAACAATCATCTTTATTGCCATTTTTCTAAATATTCAGGAAATGTAACATAGACGCTTGCTTGTACATACGACTCAATTGATACATTCACACAAAAGAGAATCATCTTTCACAATGGCGAGCTGTTTTCTGTCTGGCAAGAACCCAACCTAGACCTTAAAATGTTACTGTTCTTCATCACACTGACTTCAAAGACTGGAAAATTGGTTGCTCAATCATCCCTTCCACTACAGTTGATGGAGCAGCATTTAAAATATCAGACATAAGAAAGAGAGGTAATTCAAAAGAATTCCAATGAAATAGTCATTAATTTGGATTATAAAGGGCTCAAGTCAACTTCAATCAGCATTGGAAACTGCCAAACCAAACGTACATCAGCGACTCTTGTACAGATCAAGAATATACTCTGAACAGAAGTTCCGAGATTTGGAAAGATTGTGCTCTAAGACCATTCATGATGATCTCCAGAGAATCCATGTTGAAGATACTCTACCAGAGACAAGAAGAAGTTATTTATATAATCGTGTGGTGATTTTATGCAATATATATATACACAAGGCAAAATCAAACTTTAAAGTTCATCCTTCTCAGCCATTCAGATAAACCAGGTGTTTAAATCATCAGGAGTGCCAGGGTACGAATGAAGAGGACAGCGTTGGACCAGGTGCTCAATCGTCTGTTCTTCTAGGTTACAATCACATTGGTGAACTGATCCAACCCCACTTGTACTTGAAATAATTGCAACAACTATGCCCAGTCCTTAACCTGTTGATACAGCACCAGAGGTTCCTTGGTAGGTCAAAACCGTGTGGCTTCTTTGTGGGATCAAGATGGTGGACACTTGTTCCCAATGTTTTTGTTGACCACTCATGCTTCCAGCTTTCAGTTAGGTCAAGTCCATCTGCAATGAGTTGCCCTGCAGTGACACTTGCTGGTCTTGTTGTTTGAAGTTGCTGCTGTGACAGATGGCAGAATTCCTGGTGCAGTGGCAAAGAGGGTGATGCAAAGATTTTCTTAGCTTCCCTTAGTAGAGCTTGCTTCTGTCTTAAGTGAGGTGAAGGGATGTGACTCAGCACAGGTAACCAGTGACATGGAGTTGATTTGATGGTACCAGTAATGCAACGCATTGTATCTTTCAATTTTGTGTCTACCTTCTTCACATGTACACTTTCCGACCAGACAGGAGCACAGTACTCAGCAGCCAAGTAGACAAGGCTAATGCCAGTTAATATAGATGTTGATTCCCATAGGGAATCTGAAATATTTGTCCTGAATGAGCAAATTTATAATACCAATATAAATGGTCCGTTATTGGACATTATAAATTTTCCAGCTAGCTCATTTTTGGTTGCCAGCGTTTCGCCCTCGTGTGCTAGGGTGGGCTCATCAGTTGGTACCTAGCACACCTACCAATACGCTGGCTAGTGCATACCGTGGAGGCCACTGCGTAGGCTAACTGGAGCCTAGCACACGAGGGCGAAACGCTGGCAACCAAGAATGAGCTAGCTGGAAAATTTATAATGTCCAATAACGGACCACATATATTGGTATTATAAATTTGCTCATTCAGGACAAATATTTCAGATTCCCTATGGGAATCAACATCTATATCATCTGATGGCCAAGCAGGCATCAATTTTTAGTGATGAGACAAAGTCTCTTAGTGCATTGGCACTGCCGGTGGCTCCAGTTAGCCTACGCAGTGGCCTCCACGGTATGCACTAGCCAGCGTATTGGTAGGTGTGCTAGGTACCAACTGATGAGCCCACCCTAGCACACGAGGGCGAAACGCTGGCAACCAAGAATGAGCTAGCTGGAAAATTTATAATGTCCAATAACGGACCATTTATATTGGTATTATAAATTTGCTCATTCAGGACAAATATTTCAGATTCCCTATGGGAATCAACATCTATATCATCTGATGGCCAAGCAGGCATCAATTTTTAGTGATGAGACAAAGTCTCTTAGTGCATTGGCACTGCCGGTGGCTCCAGTTAGCCTACGCAGTGGCCTCCACGGTATGCACTAGCCAGCGTATTGGTAGGTGTGCTAGGTACCAACTGATGAGCCTACCCTAGCACACGAGGGCGAAACGCTGGCAACCAAGAATGAGCTAGCTGGAAAATTGATAATGTCCAATAACGGACCATTTATATTGGTATTATTAATGCCAGTTAAACGTAGACAATCAGCAGAGGCTCCCCAGGAGGTACCACAGAGCTTATGCAGTATGTTGTTTCTTGCGGCGACTTTATGAGAAAGCTTAGCGATGTGCTCTTTGTAACTCAGGGTTCTATCTAAAGTGACTCCGAGATATTTTGGTAAAGTATTGTAACTCAGGGTTCTATCTAAAGTGACTCCAAGATATTTTGGTAAAGTATTGTAACTCAGGGTTCTATCTAAAGTGACTCCAAGATATTTTGGTAAAGTATTGTAACTCAGCTTCCATCCGTTGAGCAGAACTCTTGGTTTGTAGTTTGCAGCACGATTCACTAGATGGAAACAAGAGACTTCAGTTTTTGTTGTGCTGGGGATCAATCTCCAGGTTGACATCTTCTTAAGGTCCTCCGTCAGAATTTGTTCACCGTCTTCAAAGTTATTACTCTGTGCTACCAATGCGATGTTATCAGCATATATGAACTTAGTTGATGTTGTGTTTGGTAGGTCATGAATAGCAATGATGCTAAGACAGATCCCTGTGGTAGACCATTATTTAGTTTTCGTTTGTGGCTTTTAGTGTTGCCTAGAAATACTTCGAATTGTCTTTCACTAAGCATGCTAGATATTAGATCCACGATTTCTCGACTTGGTACAACTTGCAATAGTTTGTAGATCAGTCCCTGTTGCCAAACAGTGTCATATACACCTGTCAAGTCGATAAACACAGCTGTTGATTTCAGTTGTCCTTGAAAACCAGCTTCGATATGTGTAGTTAGGGCAAGAACTTGATCAGTGCAGCTGTGTCCATGTCTGAATGGCTATAATTTTTGACACTTTGAATTGTCTGGGCAATCTGTTCTCTTGGAGTATGTAAGTGAAGAGAGAAGTGAGCCAGTATATACAATGCGGGCCCATGTTCTTAATAAATTCATTACAGATGTTGTCGGGACCAGCAGCCTTGCCTATTTTCAGTTGTTTAATTGCATTTTCTACTTCCGTTGTGGAAAAGGGTCTGGAAAGCGGCTCGTTTCTTGGGGCACTGCGATTGAGTTTAGAAAGGTTACATTTTACTATTCTGGTACGATTCTTGTCCCTCTTTGTCCTTGTGAGATCTACGATCCTGTTGGCAATAATGTCAGGACTCAGTTTAGGATGCGGCTTTTTGGGGTGTTGCTTGCCAGTTAGCCCATTCAAGATTCTCCAGGCTTTCCTGCTAGACTTTGTGAAGTTCATTTCTTTGAGTGTAGTTTCCCATTTCTCTCTTCTGCTCTTATTTAAAGAGTGGAGTAGCTGTGAGCCCACTGTTTGATTTCCAGAACTTTGGTATTCTTGGTATAAAGCCTCACTATCTTCATTCCATCCAGGTACATATTCCTTTCTGTAACCCCTAGGAATGTTGGACTTGGCAGCTTCGATAACTAGTTTAACAAATTCGTCGTAGTTATTTGCTGTCGGCTGAAGATTCTCCGCAGCTAGGTTGGAGTCAAGTTAACTTGATTCAAGAAATACACCTAAATGCAAGGTGCATTTTTCAGGGTTGTCCATCAATTTGAATGTCCACTGATTTTAATATCTTGAATTAAGTGTTGGTATTTTACTCCATAATCAGTTATATCCCTTTGTCTGACTCATTAGCTGAATGGTCAGCATTGAGGCCTTCAGTTCAGAGGGTCCCGAATCGATTCCCGGTCGGGTTAGGGAATTTAATCGCCTTTGATTCATTCTTCTGGTCCAGGACTGGGTATTGTGTTTGTCCCAACACTTTTCTCTTCATATTCAGACAACACACTACACTACCAACCACCACAGAAATACGCAATAGTGCTTACATCCCTCCATATGGGGCTGGCGTCAGGAAGGGCATCCGGCCGTAAAACAGGGCCAAATCCACATGTGCAACGCAGTTTGCACCCGTGATTCCACAGGTGTGGGAAAAGCGATAGATAAAGAAGAATCTGTTATATCCCTTAAGGCGACACTCTGGAGATAAAAATTGATATTTTGGTCATTTTGGTGAAAATTTTTTAATGACTGAAATTGAAAGGATTGAGTTTCTTTTTTCTTGTCACGAAGTTATTCCGCTGAATTCAAACAATTTATCACTGTAATAATGCTTTTTGTTTGCCAATTGTAATTTTGCATTTAAATCCCATTTTTCTCCCATAATATACTGCCAAATGTAAGAAAATTTGTATGGTATATGTATCACAGCTATATTGAGAAACATGCATATGGAATTTTTTATTGCAGAATTTTTTCAAGTAGTAGGGATTTTTAACTCCAAAATTTTAAAACGTAAAAATTACACAAACTTTAGTACGATATATCTCCTTATATAAATTACGTACAGAAAAATTGATATGTAGTGCTTTTAAAAGAAGTATTATTTACCTAATTACGAATTTACATTAACATGTTAATTAAATTTCATGACAAAATGGAATTAAAAATGTCAAAAAAATATTTTGGAAAAACTATTAATTGTATATGAAAGAAATATTCAGGGTATCTCTACTTTTATGTAGGTGACATTCCCACAAAGTTTCCTGAAAATCCATGCATTAGGTAAAAATAAATTTTTATCTCTGGAGTGTCACCTTAATTATCTTTTTGATCAAATAATACATTATTTTGTGTAAGTATTTTCAATGTACCTAGTTTGATATAAAGAACATTTATACTAAAGTGCATAATGATTAATGTGAGATAACCTAAAACTGCTCAGTAATCTTACACAGTTAAGGTTTTAAGTGATGTAAATAAAACTACACAGGTGGAAAGAATTGTAAAAGTTGTATCATGGCATCATAATGACATTAAGCTGTAATTTACAACCTGACAAATTGCCTTAAGTGCAATTTCATGAAATAAAATACACTTTAACAGTTTATTATACAAAAAAATTAGTAATGTTTTAGAATTCATTTTGTAGGACCATTTTTAAAGTTGTAGTGCATAATGTGTAAGAAGAAATAAAACTTTGTGAACAAAAACAGTTTTTTTTTCCTCTCCTGTAAACTTATATTTTTGGTGCTTATGACTCTCCGGCTTTCTAGGAACGATATGCTTCTTTACTTGTGCTCACATATTCTCAATTGGGTTTAAGTCTGGAGAGCAATGAGTCCAGTCTATCAATTTGATATCCTGTCTGCTCACAAACCAGTCTCAAATCAATTGAGAAGTGTGGACTAGATTATTATCCTGCTGAAATTGAAGAATTCCATCAGGATACAACAATCTAGTACAGTATAAAAAACCATAAACTTTCCAGCAATCATTTATATTTTTGCTAGTTCAATTTTTCACGAATGTGATGTATTGTGCTCACTCCACAATGAGAAATCTACCCCGAACACGACGCAAACAGTTGACCAATCCGGGCATAAATGGCGGCGTATCTGTGGTTGAATTGGATACCAGGATGATGGTATACTGAAGTGGGTTCTTCCTTTGAAGTAGAAAAGGTGATTTCATCAGGAAAGATCCCTTTTCCTATCCCAATCACAATTTCCCAGTGCAAAGACTAAACACTTGTCTATACGCCTCTCCTTAAGAACTTCTGTAGCGTGTAGCTGTGAGCCTTAATTAAGGCCCAACCAATACCTTCCCAATCCAAATCTTTCCCATCCTTGTGTCGCCAAAACCTTCGATGAGTTAGTGCGACTGTTAAACCACTAGCAAAAGAAAAAAAACCACAACTTCCCTAGAAATGGAATGTCAAGATCTCAAATAGGCGACCCTTTGAAAATATCTCACGGTCTGGTTGTGGGCAGAAAAATTAACACCTGCCTTCAAAATAGCAGTGGTATGAAAGGGATTCCTTTCAACTTCTATCGCTAATCTGGTGTCCTGTTGTGGTGTTCAAATTTTCCTCCTACCACTCCCAGCTTTTCAGGCACAAAATACCCAAATCTCCATGATGTTATACCCATCTCCGAGCTGTCCTTTCTGAAATGTGGAAACACTAAGCTGCTTTGGATACCGTGAAACCAAATTCAATCATAGCCCATTTTTGGCCTTCTTTCATTTCTTCACCATTTTGTTAAGCCATGTCTAACAGTCAACTGTTAAGCTTCATGCAGCAATGGCATTGTTGATTATCTCATGAAGTGTTAACTCTACCTAGGTCATAAAATAGCAGAGCGAAGTATTCAGAATGGTATAAACAATTTAAAAATGTGGATCTCAAAGCCTTGAAAGGTTCATTATCCATACTGAGAAATCATTTATATAGTATACTTTGTCTTCATGGGCAACCTTCTTATGGGGGAAGGGTTTATTCTCTCTGAATAAATATATATATAATGCACTTGCTGGCGAGATGTAGTGTTTACAGTGCACTCTGTCTTGTGGTATGGGAAAGAATAAATTTGTTACTTTCATTGACTTGTCTCGGTCTCATCCTTGGTTTTGACAATATGAAAGTGACTGAGGTATGAATGATGCTAGTAATACCATTTCTTATGCAGCCAGCCCTTGTTATGAATGGTATGAAAATATCACTCATAGGGTCAATTGGTGCGTGCATTTTATTGGGCTTGGCAGACTGGTATGTGAGCAACGGGAAACTACCTCACTCCCAATTTCCTTAGTACGCCTCTTCAGTGATGCCAAGGCCATTTATGACAGCTGTTGGCATAGCTGTGGAGGATCAAACCAGCCTTCGGGCTGAATACCCAACATACATATATACAGGATGAAGCAAAATTTGCGCACTCGGGCGTCGCAGCGTGCCTCCTCACATGCCAGCAATAAAAAAATGTCTCTCACAAAAGTTTGTCCTGCGAGTATATCCGGAAGAAAAAGGTCGTTGAAGAGTGGCAATCTGGCAACACTGTAACTACATGTAGGGTTAACTACCTCTGTGAGGATGTGTTAGCCATGCTGTACAGTTGGTGCAGTGGATAGAGTTTTGGGTTAGCATGCAGGAGATCGAGGGTTCGATCCTGGGTTGAAGTGCTTTTTTATTTGCTAATTTCCATCCAACTTACATACTGTAACACAGTAAGCCACCGTTTCTTAGGTCACATGTATCCTACATTTACAAAATTTAGTAACGCTGAACACGTTGTAATGCATCTAGTAGATGAAGTGGTACGAATAAATTCATGCCCACGACGTGGAAATGGCATCTTTCAAAGCTGACCAACGAAACGAATGTTCGTCCATTTCTAGGATTGTAGTACGTAAGTGCAAATGGTTTCTAGAGAATCCACTGCAGTCGCTGTTGACAATTAAGATGCCAGATACCATACCACCTGGACTACATTTACGAAATAAAAAACATACGCCTCAACCCACAATCGACCCCTCGCCCTCCTGCACGTTAACGCAAAACTCTACCCACTGCTCCAACTGTACAGCACGACTGAGATGTGCTGACAGAGATAGTTGCCCTACATGTGGTTACGGTGTTGCCAGATTGCCACTCTTCAACGACCTTTTTCTCCCGGATATACTCGCGGGACGAACTTTTGTAAGAGACATTATTTTATTGCCTGCATGTGAGGAGTCGCGCTGCGACGCCCGAGTGCGCAAATTTCGCTTTACCCTGTATATGTATTTATATATATATGTATGTCTTCTTAACTTATATTTTATTTGCACACATAAATTCCAAAGATTTAAAAGAAATATAGCTCATAATCTCGACCTCAGAACTGTAATTTGTTTTTCAAAGACCTACATTGAGAATAAATGTATCCACAAAATAATTACAGTACTTAATCATTGCTTTGGCTATAAGTTAAAAAGTATTAGTGTGACTGCAACTGCTCCTACAACAACCAAATAATATTACTGTCATAAAATAAACCTATTTGTATAGCAGTATTAAATAATCAGAATATAATCTAAAATGGTTCATGGTGTGCGTTACAGTAGTCATGCCCTAGTTTGTGAACCATGGGCAACGGTTGAGTGGCCTAGTAAGTGGTCCTGAGCATCAGGATACCAGTTGCTATGGAATAGGAGTGGATATCTTGGACATATTCTGAGTCATGGCCCTCCTTATGCTCAGGAGGCTTGGCCTATACAATCCATCCGTGGTCCTTAACTAGTTGATTAATAATATTTTTGGCTTTACATCCCACTAACTACTTTTATGGTTTTTGGAGACGCTGAGGTGCCAGAATTTAGTCCTGCATGATTTCTTTCACATGCCAGTAAATCTACCTACACGAGATTGATGTGTTTGAGCACCTTCAAATACCAACGGACTGAGCTAGGATTGAATCTGCCAAGTTGGGGTCAGAAGACCAGCGCCTCAACCATCTAGTTAGAGGAGAGATTCTCATTGGGACTATGTGTAAGTAGGGTAGCATCCTGCTTCACAGAATTTTTACCAATTAAGTTCAGAATGTTTTAAGCAAGCCTTGGACCTATGGGAGTATTAGAGTACCACTTCCATTCAACAACTTGGCGAATGAAATGAAATTCAGTGGGGGGCAATCAATATTAATGGGGTGTATGGATGAATAGAACTGGCTGAGTCAACAAAGAGGATGCATCTGAATGTGTTAGGAGTTAATGATATTTGGGTAAGGGGAGATAACGAGGAAGAGATATGCAATCATAGTGTTTTTAACAGATGCTAAGAAGGGATGGACCGAGTGTGGGGTGGGACTGTTCATCAGGAATACTACTAACAACATAGTTTTTATTAGGCACATAAATGGGCAAATGATGTAGGTAAATTTAGCAGCTGGAGGAATTAGGATGAGAATTGTCTCACTGTATTCACTATGCGAGGGTAAAGATGAGGATGAAGTTGACACTGAGTGACATCACAGTCAGGGTCAACAGCAAGTATAGGCTAGTGCTAATGGGCGATTTCAATGCGAGGGTTGGAAACAGAACTGAAGGATATGACAAGGTGATGGGTTAATGTGGGGAAGATATGAAAGCTAGTAGGAATGGGAAGCATTTACTGGACTTCTGTGCTAGTATGGGATTAGCAGTTACGAATACATTCTTCAAGAATAAAACTATTCACCGTTACACATGGGAGGGCAGGGGCACCAGATCCAAAATAGACTACAGTATATCATAACCAACTATGAATTCACAAAATCCGTTTAAAACTGTGGGTATCTGGGGATTAATGATACAGACCACTATCTGATATGTAGTAAACTAAGTACTTCTAGGGGTAGGACAAAGAAAGTGAAATCTGTCTGCAAATGAATAAAGTAGAAAATTTTCAGGACGAGAAAATTAGACAGAGGTACATGGATAGGATTAGTGAAACATTTCAAACAACAGACATTAAGCAGGTTCAGAATACAGAGAAAGAATGGGTGGCATACAGGAATGCTGTAGTAGAAACAGCAAGGGAATGCCTAGGAACAACTGTGTATAAAAATGGCAAAAAAGCAAACGTCTTGGTGGAATGATAAAGTGAGGGGCAGGAAAGTGCATCTGAAATGGCTCCAAACAAGGACTGAAGCAGACAGAAATTTTACATTGATGAAGAAAACAGAGCAAAACATAATTTTTGAATCCAAGAAGGAATGAATAGATTTTGGTAATAACCTGGAAAGGCTAGGTCAAGTGGCAAGGAAACCTTTCTGGACAGTAGTAAAGAATCTTAAAGAGGGAAGGAGAAAGGAAATGAATATTGTTTTGGGTAAATCAGGTGACCTCATAATAGATCCCGGGAAATCATTAAACAGATGGAACGAATATTTTGACAACCTTTTCAATGTAAAAGAAAATCTTTCTGTTGAGCCTGAGCCTTGCGGAGTGACTGCTGTGGCAGCTGTGATTTTGATTGAGATCACCGACCCCATTGGGTCTTTTATCTCACCTTGATTTGGTGCAATTTATGTTTATTTACATTTGTGAATTGTAGTGTATTTGTCCACAGGTAAAATATTTACAGATTTGTTATTGGGTGTTTGTTGTAGGAAGGGTCTCGGCTGGGCATGCAGTATTAAAAAAAAAAAAAAAAAATTGAATACAGTGGGGGGGAGTGTTACTATACAGTTGTTTGTGTATAGTGCTGCTGTGGTTTGCGTTATTTACAGGTATTTGCAATATTTACATGGTGTTTTGATGGTCCTGGTTTTCTGACTAACTATGGTATTTACAATGTTTACAGTATTTACATACGATATATTTTAATGTTTGGTTTCTGCTGCGCAGTTATTATTTGCTCTTTCAGGTTGGTGTATGTAATGAGATGTCTTTTAGTCGTTAATTAGTGTTTTTGGATATTTATATCTGTAGTACACTCCAGCATCAAGTTCATGAAGTTGCTGAATTAGTGGGTTTGCATGTTCTTGATCCGGATGGTAGAAATGCTTTGCGGCATATTTTATTTCATGCTTGATGGTGGTAATCTTGAGTTGCCGATGAATTTCTGTGTTCCCTAGATGGTAGGGTGTGTTGATTATCAGTCGCAAGATTTTGTTTTGAAATCGTTGCAGCTTCTTAATGTAGCACTCTTGGCTGTGCCCCATACTGTGGATGCATATAGTGCCACAGTCCAAAGGAGTGTTTTGTATATAAGGAGCTTGTTCTTTATATCGAGCTTGGATCTTTTGCTAAGGAGACATTCAATGGATTTGTATGCTTTCTGAGAAATATCAAGGATGTAGTTGATGTGCGATTTGTATTGGAGCGTACGGTCCAGTATCACTCCTAGATATTTGGCCTCGGTTGTCCACTGAATTTCTTCACTGTTAAATCGAAGATTTGTTAGGGGTTTTCTTTCATATCTGACAGTATAGTATACTGCAGTGGATTTGGCTGGGTTGATCTTAATCCTCCACATACAGCACCAGATTTTGAAGTATGCTGTGGCGTCCTGTAAATCTCTTATGACAATTTTAGGCTGGAAGGATTCTGCCATTAGTGCAGTGTCATCTGCATATAGTGCTAGTTCTGTTTTTTGGGTGGTTGGTATATCTGAGCAGTAGAGCAGATACAGATACGGCCCTATGATGGATCCTTGAGGTACACCAGCTCTCTCTGTTTTAAGGCCTGACTTTTCACCTACTATTTCAACATAGAACTGTCGGTTAGTAAGATAGTTGGCGATGAGGTTCCAGTATACTTTTTGCAGCCCTTTGAGATGAAGTTTGTAGAGTAGGCCTTCATGCCATACTCGGTCAAATGCCTGCGCAACATCGAGAAATAGGATGGCATGTCCTCTTTTGGTGTTTCAGGTCTTCGTGATATGGTTTACCATTCTGATAAGTTGTTGTACAGTTGAATGTCCTTTCCGAAATCCGAATTGCTGTGGGGGAAGAGAGTCATTTAGAGTGGTGTTATTCAAAAGTCGTCGGTAGAGTAGTCTTTCCATGACTTTTGCCAAGTCCGTCCAGTAAACTAATTGGTCTGTAGCTTTTGAGGTCTGGTTTCGGCTTTCCCGGTTTGTGAAGGGTGATGATTCTGGCAAGTTTCCATTTAGTGGGAAAGTGACCAATGCGAAGGATGGCATTGTAGATGCTTGTTAAGTGTTCTAACGTAGTGCGAGGCAGCTGCTTTAATATTCTGTTGCCTATTCCATCTGGACCTGGTGCCCTGTTATTTGGTAATTTTCTGATCAAGTTTTTGACTTCAGTAACTGTAATGATTGGGTATTCATCTGCATGTCTTGCTTGCGTTTGCTGGATGTAGGCGATTTCTTCTTCAATTTCCTTGGTGAAGTTGGTGTATTGTGGCTCGTCGTTTGGTGTAAATTGTTCTTCCAGGGAAGTGGCAAGTAGTTCAGCTTTTTCAGGGTGGCGATTGCTGAAATGTTACTGGTTTTGAGGATGGGAATATTGCTGGGCTTCCGTTTGAGTATTCTGGTCATTCGCCAGATGCTGTTATCCTTGCTTGACAGATGGTGGAGGGTATTGTTCCATTGCTCATTACTGTACTCCAGTATTTCTGCAGAGCATTTTCTGTTGAGAAAGTTGTATGTGCGTTTGTGTTGTTGATTCCTGGAGTTTTCTATCTTCTTCTGGCAATGTTTTTAATTTTGATTAGGAATTTTATTCTTTCCAGTAATCCTGCAGGCTCTGTAGTGGTGAACAGTGAACTGGCTGCCTTTGCTGCTGTTCTTATGGATGCAGTGAGGTTTTGCACTGCTGCATCAATGTTTTCAGGGGTGTTTAGCTCTTGAAGTGGGTGTTCGGTGTATGTCTCCATAATGTCTTTAAATTTTTCCCGGTTAATATTTTTTGTAGGTATAATATTTGTTTGGTCAGCAAGGGTTGGTGTGATGGAGTCATCCTGCATTTCCAATAGGACAGGGTTGTGGTCTGAGTCTGTGGCCCAAATCGTGGTAAGATGTATATCGTCTTCGATGTCTTGTGTTAAACCAATATCCGTAGTGTCAGGTTGGTGGTTAGGGTTATATGGTATATAGGTGGGTTCTAATGGTCCAAGTATGTTGATATTTGTTTCTTGACAGTGTTCCATCATCTTATTGCCTGCAGGGTTTATTACCTGTAAGTTCCACGCAGTGTGTTTAGAGTTTAAGTCTCCTGCAAGTATGGTGGGGTAGCCATTGTTAAAGATGTATTCAAGATCTCTTGTTTGCAACGGTTTCTGTGGTTGTTTGTAACCAGCTACTAGTATTATAGGGCCACGTTTAATGTAAATCTTCACTGCTGAGGCTTTTATAGTTTGTAGTGTTGGTAATAAGTATTCCGTTGTTGATGTTGCAAACAACCCTAGCTCATGGGGAGGAGGACAATGATGTAAGTGAAATTACACTTGAGGAAGTGGAAAGGATGGGAAATAAACTCCATTGTCATAAAGCAGCAGGAATAGATTAGAGTAGACCTGAAATGGAGAAATATAGTGGGAAGGCAGTGATTAAACGGCTTCATAGAGTAATAAGATTAGCATAAAATGTTAGTAAGGTATGTTCTAATTGGACGAAGGCAGTAATTACACCTATCTACAGTATAAGCAAGGAAACAGGAAGCATTGTAACAACTATACATGTATTTCATTGATCAGTAAACCAGGCAAGGTTTTCACTGTCATTTTGGAAGTGAGGGTGCGATCAAAAGTTGAGAGTAATTTGGATGAAAACCAATGTGGTTTTAGATGACAGAGGGGCTGTCAGGATCAGATTTTCAGTATGCACCAGGTAACTGAAAAATGCTATGAGAGGAATAGATAGTTATGTTTAAGTTTTGTAGACCTAGAGAAGGCATACAACAGAGTATCAAGGGAAAAGATGTTAACCATACTGGGGGATTATGGGATAAAATGTTGATTATCAAAAGCAATCAAAGGCATTTATGTTGGCAATTGGGCTGCCATTTGAATTGAGAGTTCCTGTTCAAGGAACTTACAGGGGTTAGACAAGGCTGTAATTTTTCACCTTATTTGTTCATAGTTTACATGGATCATCTACTAAAATGTATATGAGAGGCAGGGAGGGATTTAGTTTGGTTGAAATATAGTAAGCAGTTTGGCCTATGCCAGTGACTTGGCGGACTGTGCTGAAAACCTGCAATCGAATATCCTGGAACTTGAAAATAGGTGCAATGAGTATATCAAAATTAGCCTTTCCATTCCCAAAGTGATGTCAGTAAGCAAGAAACCTAAGAGCATTGAATGTCAGGTTGGGGATATGAGACTGGAACAGGTAGGTTGTGAGGATGTGTATTTTCCCAGGATGGTAATATAGTAAGCGAGATTGAATCAAAGTGCAGCAAAGTTAATGCAATGAACTCACAGTTGAAATCAACAGCATTCTGTAAGAAAGAAGTCAGCTCCTGGATGAAACTGCTACTTTTTTTTTTTTTTTTTTTTGCTATTTGCTTTACATCGCACCAACACAGACAGGTCTAAGTCTTACGGCAACAATGGGACAGGAAAGGCTTAGGAACGGGAGGGAAACAAATTAAGGTACAGCCCCAGCATTTGCCTGGTGTGAAAATGGGAAACCACGGAAAACCATATTCAGGGCTGCCAACAGTAGGGTTTGAACCCACTATCTCCTGGATGCAAGCTCACAGGTGCACGTCCCTAACCGCACGACCAACTCGCCCGGTCTGGATGAAACTATATACCAGTCTGTTTTCAGACCAACTTTGCTTTATGGAAGTGAAAGCTGGATGGACTCAGGATATCTTATTCATAACTTAGAAGTAACAGACATGAAAGTAGCAAGAATGATTGCTGGTGCAACAGGTGGGAACAATGGTAAAAGGGTACTCAGAATGATAAGATAAAGACTAAGTTAGGAATTATCTCAATTGATGAAGCTGTATGCATAAACTGGCTTCGGTGGTGGGGTCAGATGAGATGGAGGAGGATACGTTCCCTAGGAGAATAATGGAGTTGCGTCAATGTGATAAGAGAAGTAGTGGGAGACCAATACTTTGGATATGTTGGTTGTACTCAGTTTCTAATGATTTAAAGAGATGAGGTATGGAACTAAAGGAGACCACAGAGCTAATTCCAAATAAAGGATTGTGGAGGTATTTAGTAAATTTACAATGGCTTGCAGACTGAACGCTGAAAGGCCTAAAAGTCTATAATGATGACAAAGGTAGGTAAGTAGGTAAGTAGGTAGGTATTAAATGAATGTTAAGTTGTAGTGGTTTTTCAAATGCACTGAACTGCACCAGTACAAAGTAAATCCCATATAGCCCAGCCAGGAGAATGCTGGAATTTAGATGGCAACATCTTAGTTTCAAATCTTTGCTAATTCTTTTCATTTTATTTTGTTATGCGATAGTATAATATAAGAAGAGAAAAAACTAACACTAGTATTATGTCCCTGTATTGTTCCAAGACTAACCTTTGTGATACTGCTAAAGAATGAGAACATAATAAAAATGATGACTTCAACAAGGATCAAACTTGCAACCTTCAAATCATTAAGTGATCACTTTACTGCTGTTCCATGAGAAGCAGATATCAAATGACTCCTTATAAACCACAGTTCACAGTGCTTCTACTGCACATCTACAAGTGCATGCATCATTTTATTTCATTACAGGATAGTATAATGTAATAATGTAAGAAGAAGAAATTTACACTAATAGTATGCAGCTGTATTGCTCCAAACCTAGCATTT